>NW_026886658.1:0-79925 GCF_032173495.1 Musca vetustissima | reverse complement strand
GTCCTGTTTGCTTAGTTAAGTACATATACTTCATATGCATTTCTTTTCCCTTGGTTCTAATTAGCGTACAAAACAAGAAAACAAACGTGGGGAAACTCAAACAAAAAATTCTCCAAATTTTTATATGTGATAGAATGTGACATTTGAATTGAGAAAATATAAAAATGTATTATAAACCACAAAATTTTCAGAAAAAATGGAATACATGAATGAAAAGAAAATAGCTATGGGTTCTTACTATATTTAGGAGAAAGATACAATTTTTTTATCCCCTTCACCACACTGTGGTACAGGGTATTATGTCTTTGTGCATATGATAGACCCATGGTTCCTTTTGAGAATATGCATGGAATCACTTTCTGAGTCGATTTATGCATGTCTGTCTGTCCGTCCGTCCATGTATTTTTGTTAACAAAGCACAGGTCGCATTTATGATCCGATTTGGATGAAATTTGGCACAGATCACTTAATCGGCCCATGGACGAACCCTATTGAAATTAGGAATAACCGGTTCAGATTTAGATATAGCTCCCATATATATTTTCGTCCGATTTAAGGTAAATAGTGTACCAAAGTCTCTATATATCTTTCGATTTACACGAAATTTGGCATAGCGTAATGAATTAGGTCTAGAATGTTGTGTGTTAAGTTTCCTGAAAATCGGTTCAGATTTAGATATATCTCCCATATATATCTTCGTCCGATTTAAGGTAAATGGTGTACCAAAGTCCCTATATATCTTTTGATTTGCCCGAAATTTGGCATAGCGAATTGGATTAGGTCTGGAATGATGTGTGTTAAGTTTTCTGAAAATCGGTTCAGATTTAGATATTGCTCTCATATATATCTTCGTCCGATTTATGGTAAATGGTGTACCAAAGTCCCTATATATCTTTTGATTAGCCCGAAATTTGGCATATGTAAATGAATTAGGTCTAGAATGATGTTTCCTGAAAATCGGTTCAGATTTAGATATAGCTCCCATATATATTTTCGTCCGATTTAAAGTAAATAGTGTACCAAAGTCCCTATATATCCTTCGATTTGCACGAAATTTGGCATAGCGTAATGAATTAGGTCTAGAATGATGTGTGTTAAGTTTCCTGAAAATTGGTTCAGATTTAGATATAGCCCCATATATATCTTCGTCCGATTTAAGGTAAATTGTGTACCAAAGTCCCTATATATCTTTGGTTTGCCCGAAATTTGGCATAGCGAAATGAATTAGGTCTAAAATGATGTGTGTTAAGTTTCTTGAAAATCGGTTCAGATTTACATATAGCTCCCATATATAGTTTCGTCCGATTTAATGTAAATGGTGTACCAAAGTCCCTATACATATTTCCATTTGCACAAAATTTGGCATAGTGTACTGAAATGAGTCTGGAGTGATGCGTGTAAAGTTTCCTGAAAATCGGTTTAGATTTGTATATAGCGCCTATATATTTTTCCTTCCGATTTTATGTAAATTGTGCACTAAAGACCTACAGTTTGTCCGATTGCCCCACAATTTTGACAATAAACTGTAGTTAATATTAGTTAATCTCTGACAAGTCTCATTGAAATCGGTTCAGAGTTTTAGAAGCTTCTACATATATATTTTCGTCCGATTTTACACAAAATTGGCACAAGGTTTGCACAACGTAGTAAAGTTTTGAAATGTGGAAAGTTTTGAAATCGGTTCAGATTTGGATAGATTATCTAATATACCCAAAGTCATAGGGAATACACACAAATATGTTGAGATTTCGGTGTTAAAGGAGAAACAACAAATTTGAAAAAGAAAATTCTGATGACATGAATTAAGAATAGTGTTGTATGAACGGGTTAATTCATGTAGGTAATTCTGAGAGCGAACTACGTTGTTCGAATGTTCGTCAGAACATGGTATAAATCCCACTCGTACCAAATTTAGTACCATTTAGTTCTTTTCGTACATACAAGTACGAACTTCTAAAATCATTTTCATACATCAACACCAAATTCCATATTTAGTAATTTTTTGTACTTTTCGTACCCTTCCAATTTGAATGTCCAAAAACCCAGCATTATCTCACGCCTACACACCAAGAACAACCCACATTCAAAATTTCAAGCTTCTAGCTTCAGCCGTTTCGTCTGGGTGATGATCAGTCAGGCATTCACTCACTTAACACTAAGCTCTTTTATATATTAAGATAAATTTTTTATATTATTAATAACTTTTAACACAAATTGACTTTTTTAAATATCTGAGTTTTTATATAAAAGTAAGAGTTTTTATATAAAAGTATTCTGATACATAAAATTAAAAAAATTAATTTTTGTAGTTTTTGAAATTTAATTTATTTGCGTTTGACTTTTTGAATAAATAAAATTGATGCAAAATATAAAAATAACAATGTTGGACTTTTTTCTGCTGAGTTTTGATAGTTTTGGACACACCAGAAATGTGTTGCCTGTAGAAAAAAAAACAAAAATTATAACAATATTGAAATGCAAAAGTTACCGATTTTTGACCATTTCATTCTAGACTAATCTAGAATTACGTGTGACCAATTTGTTTTAAATTGTATTATTCGAAACTAGCGTTTTAATGTCAACTTCACCCAAACTAATTCAATACACCAATGTCTTCTCTACGTAGTTGGAAAGTTTTTGACATTTGTGATAATTCCATTATCGGCAATTCCTTAATAGAACGAATATCTCATTTATTGGCAATTAAAGGTAATCCCTTTATGCTACAAATTATTTGTTAATTGTTGGAAAGATAAGTGTGTGTCATAACAGAATAATAACGGCAGATGTTTTGCAAGGACAACAAAGGACATCTCAGCCCCTCTCTCGATGAACAATGCGCAAATATGAAATATAAAATTGGCATGACATTATTAAAAGAGAGTTAGCCACGCGTTAACTCAACATTGCTGTCGTTCTACGCATACCGAGTGACGAAATCTTAAGAAGTAGCTGCTGAAATGGAATTTGCACATGTTCCTTTAATTGCTACATATGGTGATCCTTCTACTCCTCCTCCTCCATTTCGAAGAAAAACAAGCTGCACAAGAAGTGAATATAAAAAAGACAAAAGATCCTTGCCACGATCTCTTGACATACCTTCTGCTGCTGCCGATGTTGTGTAAAAATTTTTGAGGAGTTGCTCGGATTTAATTACTACGACAAAGACGTTGCAATAGCTAAACTGGAGAAAGAACCACGATTTTTTGCAAATAAATAACCACCACTTCATGAATGACGGAAAGATATTTGTGGGGAGAGAAAGAGGGTGTGTGTGAGTGAGTGTGCGTAGTTTGATCCTTCCGGTAAAACACGCAAGACAATGCCAACCAAGATTTCTGGTGTCGTCTACTCGAGATCGCGAAGCAACCGTGTGCTACAACAGGAAGCAATGTGTGTACTGCCAGAGCAAATGTTCGACGAAGAGCACACGCCTCAACATGATTTGATGTCTGCGGAAGGATAACAAGTAATTCAAATATCAACTAAACTAAAAGTCCTTTTCTGCCATTGCAGCTGTCCAACCACCGCGTATTTTGGATCTCAAAGAAGAAGAAGGCGAATAAAAACAATAACAGCAATTGCAGCATAATGCAGCTTTCTAGGGAGTGAATGTCAGTCACTCAGTCTGTAAGTATTCCTTTAAGGATATGATGATGATCATTTGATTTCTTAACCGGTTTTCTTACGTTCATTTAAATGTAAGTACTATCAACGACGTTCTCCGTTCTGTTTTGTTTTTTGGCATAACCACAGGAAAGGACATTGAATAATTTTTTTTCGAAGAGTAGGCGTTTAGCCTTTTCCCTTTTGCTTGCCATTCAAGCTCGGACAGATGATTTTGCAAATTGTAAATTTTGTTTTGGTTATCCTTTGACAGATGTTGGTGTTGTTGTTTTTGTTTTGGCGCTTCGTTTCGTTTCTACTCACCACGTTCACTTTTATTTTCATTTACGCTATGAATTAACGTACGTTTTACCGGAAACGTGTGTTTCTATTGTTTTGTATCCTGAACGGTGGTTTTGTGTCTGTGTGTCTCAACATTTCGTTTTACGTTCTTTGACACATTGCCTTTTGCTAGCGTTACTGGTGTGGAGTGTGCGCGACTAGTGGCAGTGGCAGCAGAGTTGTGTGTAGTTTGGAACAGGCTCATAATTTATGTATGTGTATGGTAATGATTGTGTGCGTGTGTGTAATATAAGATTTTATTTTGTGCCCGTGTCCTTTCTAGGCACCTTCCCACTCATTTCAAGTTTTTTTTCTCATTGTCGTTTGAGTCATTCCACCACACAATGACTGAGTTTGGCTCGTGTTCTATTTCCGGTTAATTATTTTGAATTTGAAATTTTAATTCGATAAAGTGGGGGAAACCATGAAATGAAAGCGAAATGCTTTTTGTTATACCATCCATAGGTTAGGTGTTCTTTTGAATTAAACAGATCTTTTGTTGTTGATCTTGAATTGAAGATTGCAAAAGCCTGTGTCAACATTTTAGGACAAGTTTCCTGCCAGCTAAGTCTGAATCTAAATAAACAATGAACTGAAAATGGGAATTCAACCTAGGATTGAATTACCAACCAAAACACTAAACTGTGGTATTATGAATGAAGTCTCGTGCCAAAAATACAAGAGAAAGTTGACTATGAATGAATATATCCATTAAGAGAAATTATGTTGTAATACGATATTTAGCAAAGTAATAGATCCAAGTGAGCTCAGCGCATCCTTTGAAATTTCTATCAAATTATTCGCAATTATAACCAGAAACCAAATCACATTATTTAAACAGGCGATAGCATACATGACTAATGCTGAACTCCCCTTTGATAATGGTAATGTTGAAAACAACGAAAAGGCTTGAGTGTGGCTGGGATTTGAATGCTGGTTTTTAAACATGTCAACTACCAATATGTAATAAAAAGTGAAAACGTCATACCCCCGCAATATGGTGCACATTAAAAATTCCTTAAATCGGTGGGGACTAATTGGTTATTCATCCTCTAAAAATAATAGTGTTCCAAATTACCAAAACTCAGGTTGGAAAATTAGAGTAAGAACTTCAGCATATTTACACGGAAAATATGTATGGTGTCTATTTTGAAACGTTAACCTATAGTGCATAATTTCTGCATATAAGTTTTTTATTCACCAGGAATCCGTTATGCCAAATTGAGAAAATGCAGTCAATAATATCGATTTCAAATCATGCACTTTAGGGGGACCCCCCATTCTCTGGGTCAACAATTTTGTGATTTAATTCGAAACTACACTAATTCAAGAATGACCCTACAAAATTTCAAGTGAAAATCTCAAGAACTCTTGAAAATATAGCCGATTTATTGTGTCAGCATCAAGTGACGGCTAAAGGGCTTCTCAAACTTTAAACGCGTTTTTCTCTTTTGCGAATGGCGGGCACGATAACTCAAAAACTAATAATCCAATCGATTCCAAATTTTTACACGTTTCTCTGTGAGTGTATAGCTATCGTATGAACTAGGATATAGCCAATCGGTGATGATCTTCTTTATTTTTTAACTTGGTTTTTGGTCAAAAATCGGCGATTTTCCAAAAATATTTTTTCAAAGGTCCGCCATTTTGTTAATTTTAGAGCGAAGTCAATAATCCTAGTTCATACGAGAGCCAGACATGTACTCTTTCTAACACCGTTGGAATATGCGGATTCCGATGTTGCAGTGAGGAGTTATCATGCCCGCCATCAAAAATAAGGACTTTTCTTTAATTACAAAAAACAACAACAAAACAATAACAAAAAATTTTTTTGTAAATTATTTTTCTTCTCTTTTAAATCTTCAAATATATATGTGCAAAGTTACAAACCTTAACAAGCATTGGTATTGATTGAAAATCTTGAAAAATTAAAATCGAGAATGGGTGGCGTTCCTTAATAGAACAATTTCCGCAAAAATGTATTTAATCCTCCAATATCACGTAATTACATATTAGATTGGGGAAAAAGAAATCCATTATTATACCCTCAGCCTTATGGTTAATGAGGGTATATAGACTTTGATACGGTGAAAATGTGTCTCATCGAAATATTGGTTTTAGACCCCATGTTCCTTTGGACCAAATCCGTTTCAGAAAATTTTAAGTCGATTTACAAATGTCCGGCTGTCTTCCTGTCTAGCCGGCTGGTGCGCATGATAACTCTCGAAGGTAATAATCAATTTCATTCAAACTTTGCACATCTTAATATTTTTCCAAAACTTAGTTCATGTTCGAAGATGGGGATTATCGGTCCACTCTTCTGGTACATCCCCCACAAAATGGTCAATATTGTGCAAAAAAATAATATTATAATATCATAAGAACGGACTATATAATTTCAACCACACTTTGTACAACCTATTAATTTTACGAAGTCCGATAATGTAACCCATTGGTCCACTCCTTGTGCTACCTCCCCCAGGAAGGGTCAACATTTTCAATATTTTTAAATCCAATATCAGCGAATGGAATGTCCATTTTGAACTAAACTTTACACAACCTATTATCTAGATCAAGTCTTAGTTGGGGCCCGTCTGCTCTTTCGTCTGGTACCTCCCCCAAAAAGGGTAAATATGTGAATAACCATCTTCCTAAAAAATATACCGTTTATAAAACGAATAATAAAACCTATGTGTAACTAGGAAGACCTTCTCCGCAAATCATAGGGTGAGGGTATATATCTATCGGCAACGCCGACTGACACTTTTTTACTTGTTTTAATTCAAAATTTCAGGATACCAGATCTATTGGATCACCTTAATCCGAATTGTATCAATCAAATCCGAATAATCCGTATAGTGCGCATAAGTACAAATTTCCATTACTACCTACAACATACTAGCCTATAGAAATCTTATTTTGCAATTTTAGATCACAGATCCCAATTCTATACTATAAGAGTAATGTTAATTCCAGCTCCATCCGCTCCCCAAAAACCCAGCCTTATCTGATACCTTCGGACTAAGACTAACCCTCACCCAAATTTCAAGATTATAGCATCAGCCGTTTCGTCTGGGCGTTGATGAATCGTCAGTCGATCACTTCAATCATTTTACTCATTTATAAATATTGATATGATGCTCTAATCTAATTATGGTCAGAAAATTGGCAATGCGGTAATATGGCTTTCTGGTATCATATTGGAAACATTGGGGTTTAATAGAAAAAATGAATATAGGTCACTGTGTTTTCATACATTTCTTGGAGATTTTTCTGGGGGTATTCCATCGGACTTTTTAAAGATGTTATCAAAAAATAATAAAAAACAATCATTCCTCATTCTCTTAACCAATAAATGTCTGACACATTTTTAAGCACTATAGAAGATTTTCTAATGACTATTATTATTGGCTTCCCACATTTGAGTATACATGTATGTACATATGCATGCATTTTTGGAAATTTCGATTATATTTCCCAATTTCACAAGAACCCCAAGAATGTATGTATATTTATGATTTTCTAATAATTGCCCCTCAACCTAAACGCATTTCCGAGCTGATGTTTCTGTCAATGTTCATAAATAATAAAAACAAATGTTAAATCTCAATTAATTTCGTTTACATTTCGAAATGATTAATTTGTTGTTGTCTTCAATCGAAACAGAGAGACTGAGATTCGGTTCGCAAACACGACAGACAGAATGAATGAATTGATACAGAAATCATTTCGAAATGTAAATAAAACTCAAATCTTTTAGTGTTTGGGTAATAACAAATGGTCCATTCGCTCGTTCGTTCGCTTTTGTGAAACAAAAGCACCAACCATACCCCAGGATAACACGAAAATAAACAACAACAACAAACATCAGGGATAGAATATAACCTCAAATATTAAGAAGGAGAAAACGAACAGAGAGTGGGTCACAAATCTATGTCAGCCATTTGGAGTTGGAGTGTACATACAGATAGTCCGAACCCACTAAATCTCAAGTTCAAACAGATAATAAACTCATCATCATTAGGTAGTGTTTATCATCCTTCCACTTCACCATGGAAATGTGACTACCCAATGGAATATTAGGGGATGATGATGAATGGAGTTCGGTATTCCGAATGGTTGGGTGTGAGTGTAGTTTTTTTTTAACGATGATAACGTTGATGTGTTAAGAATTGAAACACTGAGGAGGAAGAACAAGAAGAAGTGTTATTTTATTGCAACAGCTGTCAAGTGGTGGTGAGTTCCTGTGTTACCCCCACCCGGTTGCCTGTAGTGATTTGTTGTGTCTATTTGTCCAATTTCTTGTTTTTATTGATGCCGCAATCATCCATTACCACCAATCGTATATTTGTTGTTATTTTTGTTGTTGTCTATTTACAAGTTATTAAAATGTTTACCAAAACAATGTAAATATTTGATATGTTGTTGTGCCCCCCCAAAACAACAGCAATAACAACAACTTCAAAAAGATCAAAAATGTGGTTAGTCCAAATGAGATGCACAAACGTTCAAGCGGATATTTGAGAACATAAAATTGTGTGCAATGTTTTACCCCTCCCACAAACACTCAACATTTTTCACAATTTGAAGCGAATTGAATAAGCGATGTAATTAATTGTTAAATCCAAAGATGGATTCTGTAGGGCAACCTCTTCTGGTACATCTCCACAGATGGTTATTTTATACCTAAACTTTTTATTTTGTGATGTAAATTATTACCAATCACCTAATTAAATTGAAGTAGGGTACAGAGTAGATCAGAACGCACATATGAATTGAATTTCGACTCAGTGAAGAAATATTATGTTCTGGGATGAATTAAAGTTTAATATTAAAGGCTCAGACACGAAAAAGACTACCGTGAGAAAGTCAAACAAATTAGAGGCTCGAGCCTAAGTAGTGCAAGCATAATGAGATGTCACATAGAGGTGGGTTAATAATGATATTGGACTGTTTTTCCTTTTATGAAGTTCGATCTATGGATTTTTTGGATCTATGGATTTTTTGGATTTTTTGGTTCGGATTTTTTATATAAATGTGTTGAAAATGCTTTAGTTCTGCAAATTTCCTATAGTGAAAAATTCTGCATAATTAGAGGAACTTCGTGTAATGTTACCCACCATTTTCTTTTTTTTTTGATATTGTGGGCGTAACAACGGTAAAAAATAAAAACAAATTGTTTTCACAACATAGTAGCTTTGTTGCCTAGATATATTCCAGGTCAAATAATATTTATATTTGTCTATAAAAATGTTATTGCATTATATATCAAAAAACTCTAAACTGCGAATAAAAATAACTTGGCGGGTAATGTGGACCAGTACATGTGGATAATGAGGATCAGTAAGTTAAAGGTGGGTTGTGGATTGGTTGTGATAAATTTCAATTTATTGCACTCTTGGGTAACAATGAATGCAAAAATATATGGGTTTATATTTTGGAATAGCCCCCATTTAAGGGTACCGCCCCATTTGCGGCATTTTGAAGGTCCTTGCTTCATTATCCAACCGAAGCACCTGTAATTTCGCATATCGAGTTTTCAGAGGATAGAATACCTCCTCGCATATTAAATACGCCCATGTTTCGAACTCGTCCTCATAAGAGGTCCCAATTTTTATAGTGGTCCACATTACCCGACATTGAATATTTTTATTTAAAAATAATTATCGGCTTCAAAAATGAATAAAAATTAAAAATCGCCGATTATAATTACTGATAAACGTATATTTTTGTTAAAGAAAACAAGAAAACCACATAACTTCTTTATATTCGAGAAAAAAACAAGTGTTCGACTATTTTGCCAATCAGAGCTACATTTTCTACTACTAAATTTTCAACTTTGCAATTATTTATTAAAAACCAAGCTTGATGTTTGTTTTCACTAATTAGGAAAACATTTATCAAGGCGGCATTGACATATTTCAAGCATTTTCTTAGATATGGGGGGTGGTCCACATTTGACGCTTGGTCCACATTACCCGAAGTTACTCCAATTAAAAAATCACGATTTTTGATATGTGCGATATGTGCATAACATACATTTCCGACGTATAATGGATACGGCAGAAACGTTGGAAACCTACCCAAAACCATTAGATTTTTGACAAAATGGAAATTACGTATGTTTTACTCAAATCGATATCAAATTTCTTGCAAATAAATGTGTATTACATTTTATACAGGAATATGGCGTTTTCGACGTTTACACCTTTTTGACAGTCAAAACCCTAAAAATTTGTCACACGGGCCATCTCTGGTGCTTAAGCAGTCCAAAAAAAAATTATATTGTACTTATGGCCAGTTATGAGTTAAGCAGTAAAATTAGCTTAGTTTTGTCTTCGTTTTGGGTCTCCAAACACTTTGCCATTCTCTCGTAATTCCCCTAATTTTTAATGAAGTGTTCAGTCCCATATGTTCTGCTATTCGAGTGCCTTCTATACATTCATATTTTACCCTGATGTCAATTGGGTGTTTAAATATATAGTCTCCAAGGCCCAAATTGGCGTTGTTCGCATTACCTAATATATTCCTAGGAGGCATGTTCTGGACTTTTTGTTGTGAATTTACATTAATTTATTTACCAATGCTGACCACCAGACTACAAATGCGCATTTTAAAAATGGATTAGATTTTTCAGAAATACATTTCTTCACATTTCAGTTTCATGTCTAGTATGGCTCACCAATATTTTATTTATTTGTTTTGGAAGATTAGATCTTTCTAATATCCTACTTTTGTCTTTTCGAAAAAAATGAATATCTCTGCCTTCCTGAATAGTATGTTTGTGTTCTTTAGAACTAATATAACAAAGTCTGCATAACAGATAGGTTCAAATACCTCCTCGATTAAAATCCTTACGAGACTATTAATAGTAGATACCCAAGGGAGAGGTAAACGAATCCATCCATGGCCCTACTTTGTCCCTACAATGTAGTAAATTGAATTTAACTATATATTCCTTAGCTAACTCTGTCAAAGACTATCTGTTGAACTCAAAATGTTTCTTAAGATTAATTAGAATTTCGTTGCCAACATTTTCGAATGCTTCCTCGATATCGTTTGTACTACCTAGTGTATAGCAGTTTCCATTGATCTTCCCCTATTATTTTTATTAATGTGTATATATTTATACAAACAATTTATATATGTGCGATAGCCAATTATTCTAATTCCATAATCCTCATTTCATATAACATAAGCCCATTCCCATTTATAATTACACCTGTTAGTGACCCACTCTCCTGGTTCACACTTCAGGTTTGTCTTTAACGAAAGTAATAACAACAAAATCACAACCCTTTTCCGGCAAACTCCTTTAAGGTAAAATTACCTTTCGGGATATGCAAGATATACCTTTCATCGATTACAAACAAGCCATCATCGATTTCGATTTTCACAGACAACAAACAATGAAACAAAGTTGAATTCAAAAACAGAAGCAGGCAGAATCCAATTATAATACCGCAAATATTTGTTTAATAAAAGCCGAACAGGAAATGCAACAACAACGACGCTATGGAAGGGTTTATTCGTGAATGGATGGATGGATGGGAAAAGATTGAAGACACTGAATAAACCAAGGAATACGAGTATATAAAGGAAATTTCAATGGTTCGGTGAATATTGGAAAAAAGGTCAACACTCATTGTAATTTTTGAAATTGGACAAAAGAAAAATGCCTTAGGAGAATGGGAAATTCGGTCTTTAGTTAAAACCGAGAGCACATGAAATTCACGTTGAGAAAATACGTGTCCTTTTATTACTTCAGAATCAATTGATTATGTGGTGGATTCTTTTTCAGAAATTCATACAATGAAACCGCAAACACATCTACAAAAATCTATGTGCAGTTTGTGTATTCCTATCATTATTTAGTGCTTCCACAAAAAAAATCAGATGTTTGAAAAAAGTTGTATGCCCCCAAAATGTAAAAAAATGCATTCTGACTTCAAATGAAATGGAAAGTACTTGACAGCCGGCATGAAATGAATTCATTCAAGCATTTAGTAGTGCTACTAAGGCAAGAGACGAACAAGACATTTCCACTTCTTTTCACGCACATATCCGTTATTGCGTTCAACCTTAACCTCGGACCAGCAACCACACTGTCGCCGAGTTCTTTATTTTACACTCGAAACTCAGGCATCCAACAGTTTAACAATCTGTCAAAGTGTCCTGTTGGCAAGCCAATAACAATGGCACGAATAACAAAAAAAAATTTCATCGAATTGTCAAAAGTGTCAAGCATTCAATCATTCGTTGTTGGCATACGTTTCACTTCGTAACGACATTCGTAGGGAAGAAAAGCTTTTTGAAAAAGTGAACAGTGGGATATAAATTAATATTCAATAAAAATAAAACGTTTTTAAACTGACTAAAATGTGAAGAATTATAGACATTGTACTCCGTAAATGTATTATAAAAAAAATATTGCAGTTCCTGCATTCCGAGAATGGACCAGATGTACTGTTGTGTGCTCTAGAAAGGGAAGAAAGTTTGAAGAAATGATGTTGAGATTTGATTTCTAGTAATTATGTGTTCTTAGCGAAGTGAAGTTTGGTTCACCTCGTTTTTAATAAAAAGTCCCAGTGCAATATTTCCTTCTAATCGGAACAACAGTTGTCAGAAAGCATTTGTCCTAGTGTTCCGCTGTTCCTTGAGTCTCTGTCCGGTATCACAGTTTAACATGATGTGACTACTATTGTGTCAGGTATTCGGTCTGACTCAAAACTACTGATTAAAGATCCAATGTAGCCCGAACTATATTTTGAGAGGTAATATCGTGTGCGGTGTCGATCCAGTTGATCATTGCTCAATTCCAGTATTTGGATATCGATTGGATGTAAATACAATACAGTATCTAAAGCACTGGTTAATGTTGTCTGCCATGTTCCACTCATACTGTATGTATTAATGTGGGTGGCATAGGGGATGATAGATGCCAAGCAACGGCTCTGTTTAGCACTATGGCAAAACTCATGCTTTTCTTGGTCCTGCGGTATCACCTGGGGTAGCTACTTTTATCGTCCGTTAAAATAGTGAGCTGATATGTGCCACAAGTTCACCCATAAGGAGTATAACAAAATGGGTTGAAGCGTTGGTTTAGTTTCCCTCACTCGGAAAACCCCTCCTACTATGAAAAAGCAAAGGAAAAGAAGACCAAACCCCTCTAATGTTGACGACCTCCGCTAACATATGAAGAACAGGCGCAGTTTTCGCTTTAGCGGATGTACTCCTGAAGTACAAAGCCGATATTATTGCCTTACAGGAAATGCGATGGAAAGGGACTGGCGTAAGTAAATCAGATGATTACGCCGTGAATTCACTCCAGTAGATGAGCGAATTGCTATAATTCGTATACATCTCATTTGCGCCCATGCTCCGACCGAAGACAAAGATGAACAGGCCAAAGACATACGAGCGAGCGCCTAGAAACAGCACATGACCGCTGCCCTGACCATGACATTAAAATTCTGCTAGGAGATTTTAATGCAAAAATCGGAAGGGAAAATATTTTTGGCCCCACCGTCGGAAAATTCAGCCTCCTTGAAGAAATGAAGTCTTGAAATTTTACCAACGAGTAAAACACCAAAACGAAGGCTTTCTTGAAGGCACATCCTCCTGTAGATATAACTATAGAGATACAGATAGCGTGTTGAGGATCTGGAAGGAGCATATTTCAAAGCTTCTGGTATCAAATAATGACGATGAAGAATATACCAATAAGAGATAACGCTATAGATTGTATACCACCTAGTCAATATGAGGTCAGAGTAGCAATTAATCGGCAGAAGAACAATAAAGCAGTATGTTCATGGATTAGCTATTCTGATATCATGTAATTAATTTGGCTACGATGAAGCATCCTGTGTTCCGTGCACAATGGTCAATGTGTCAACTGCAGAGGAATAAGTCTCCTTCCCATCGCATATAAAATGCTATCCAGCGTACTGCGTGAACAATGGTCAATGACATTATTGGACCATACCAATGCGAGTTCAGGCCTGGGAAATCCACCATTGATCACATGAACACTCTGCGTCAGATCCTGGAAAAGACCCATGAAAAACACATCGACTGATTCCATCTATTCGTCGACTATAAAGCCGCATTCGACAACCCTATCCGTTCAGAGGTGTTTAAAGCCATGTCTGTATTTGGCATTCCTGCAAAATTAATACGGCTATGCAGAACAACTTTAATGGCACAAGGTCAGCAGTTAAAGATCATGTAAATGTTTTGGATTTAATTTTTTGTTCGATACATGTCTTTAATATAATGAATGATATCATCTCCTAGATTTTTATTTTTTCTCCATATTTCGCGGAAATGTCTAATTTTTTACGATTATTATAATATCTCTCTATCAAAACTTTTGGTCAAAATAATAAACAGCGTAATTTTACAATTTTTTTCTTATGTCCAAATTAATACCTCTATAACTTTTGCGCCTAACAACCAAAAATTTGATCCCGAACGCATTCGGAGTTAGGACATTTTTGCCAATATGTACCAAAAATCATTGATGTAGTACGAAAATAAAAAAGCCGATTGTTTGAAAATGGAATATTTAAAAATTTGCAATATCGGCCATATAAATATTATATGGGGTCTCCGACAAAAATTTAGATGTGTTACAAATATAATGGAACATTTTATATATCCTCAACACCCTATGGTGTGCGTAGTATTGCAAGTTCCTTGATAGAAAATTTTTACTATTCCCAAGGTTTCACTTCATGTTCAAAACAACCCCACTGTGCTATTTCAAATGTACGTGTTTACTGAACTATATTTAAACACGTCCATCCATGCGGGTGTTTAATTTGTAACTGGAGAGGTAGTACAATTGTTTAACGGTTATTCTATAATACAAGCAATTGGGATTATTATTATTCGATATTTTTAAATTCCAAAAATCTAAACTCTTTTAAATTTTTACGATATACTAATTGTAATAATGGCAAAGTTAAATAGCTTCCTTCTATTTACCTCAAAGTAGTTCATGGTTTCAAGACCACCGCAACCAAACAATGTAATTTACAAGAAGTATTCCCCAGTCGACCTTGATCTTTACTTGGTGGCTTTTCACTCACTCGTTCACCATCGTCGTTAGCATCCTCGTCATCATTAGCACAGAAAGATGTCTTTTTCGAGTTTTAATTGGAATTTTTTATTTATTTTTTTCGTCTTGTCACAGACATCGCAGAAGAAATGGTGACGAATCACTTCACATTCATTTCCCTCGGGGCCATACGGTCGGTCGGTGGTGTTTCCATTGTCTGGCTTTAATCGTTCAGTGTGTCTAAAGTTAAACGCAGAATTGTTACGCGAATATTCCCCAATTTACCGTTTGTTTTTTTTTTTAAATTAAAGGAAATGCAGACAACTTAACTTGTGTTCGGATGTGTGTGGCTGTGTGTGTTTTCCTCTTCACGTGACATTTCATTTCTTTGTGTAATAATATGTGACACTTTAATTGTTTATTTATTCATTGGTTTACACAACAATGAAAACCAAGGTGGATGCTGTTATTTATTTTGAGGCGGTACTTGGAAATGTCTTTTTAATTTCATGGAAAATGTTGTTGTTTGTTTTTCTTTTTTTAATTTTTTAATAAATTGGAACAACTTAAAGAAATATTTAAATGAGAAGGATACGATCGAGAATCAAGGATCTGACACTAGTTTATATATTATTACTAACAGCTCTATCTTTCTGGAATTCCAGTCCAACTGGTCGGTACTAATATCATAAATTAAGTGGTTGATTGTACTATCAAGTCGTATATATCAAAAATATGTTGATATGTTGAATAACTAACTCACGGACATATCAGATCAATATGCAAATATGTGCCACGAAGTCAACGACCACACTGATTTCCACATGAATAGCAGTGGTGCGGCCACCTTTGAATGTACATCTCGATCTCTCCTAACATGTCTGGGTGGAGGAAGCCTGGTAGGTACTACATTTGATTGTGCCGATGAACGGGTATCGCCTTCGTTTCCTCATGATGATGGCCCACTGCTGTCATGAGGAGACACCTTATCGCAGTTCTCATGGCGGCAGACAGATCTGTATATTCTTCCCTTACATGTACAACTCATACTGGCATCGGAAGTTAAACAATGACCGACCTAGTGCTTTAAAAGTGGTCTACAAGGCCTCCTTATCTGCAACCCATGTGATATCGTCCTGACCTTATCGCATGTAGCTGTGGATACGTAGAGCCTATCGAATGTAACCCTAGTACCTGTAATAATTAGTTGTCGGAATTATGGACCTACATGATCTAGAAAGGTACAAACGTAACTCTCTAGATCTGTAGGTTTATCCAGCAGACCGGAATAGCATTTATATGGATGCAGTCGCCCAGGCAGTAGAACAATATCGTAAAAATGCTGTACTCAGAGCCCATCCACCGTCCATAGCAGCAGAGAAGAAGCAGCTGCCTAGACAGACACGAGTAGTCTTAGCACATCTAAGATCAGGATGGTGCAACCGCCTCAATTCCTTTTGGGCACGAGTTGCCAGTACGATTCCTAACATATACCCAGCATGTGGACTAGAACCAGACGACACATTCCACTTATTCAATTGCTCAGATAAGTCTACTCACATGTATCCGGTTTCAGAACCGGACAACTTGTAATGGATTCCATTTCTCCTATTTCAGTTCATTCAACAACAACCACCTTATGGGCACCACAACCCAGGTTCCGTTATATGTGGGCCACCTTGTGTCAATATTAATAAATATATTGGGAGTGAGACTTGACACCCAATGAGAATACAAAATACCAATTTAGAGATAATTCGGTTGAAAACGTGTCCAAAATACCGAATATTTCAATGCAAAATTTCAGAGCTCTATCTTAAATACAGCGATTTATATCGTGATTTCAACAGACGTACACGCCTAATAATATTGTATTTTGATCAGGAATATATACTTTGTGGGGTCTCCGATGAATATTTCGTGGTGTTGGCAACAGAATGACACATTTGATATACACTACCCCTTATGGTGGAGGGTATAAAAATAGCTTACGACCTATTCTCAAACCGAAAGAATCTAAAATGTTCAAAATCGGCCAAGACGTTTCGGAGGAAAATTTATACGAACACTTGAGACAAGACCATAAACGCATGAAATCAATTTCTAACCAAACACAATTTCCATGTTTCCATCCTTCAAATGTCCTCCTCAATATTATAGGTCATACACAATGATGTTCACTTTTTTTATATTTCATCTAATCATCAAATGACACTTTTTTTAACGAAAACAAAAAATCGCATTCAACATTATGCCGGCATCATTGCTTCGGGGGATAGTGAAGTGTTGATTATATACTTACGTAATGATGAGCACCATTTAAACATTTGTTACCAAATTTCAGTTCATTAACAACCACCATCTGTAACATTTTGTCGTCCAGTACACCACTCTTTCGTGTTTTTTCGTTCTATTCACACCATGGCGATGGTTTATCTTTTTTTTTTTGGTCGTTGCATTCAAAATGAAACCATTGAACTGTAATAGGGGTATGATTTGTAAAAGAACAGTGGTATGAAGGGAGAAATTTTACTATATACTCTGAAAGAGAATCTATCACTGTGGTATATAGAATATTTTCAGTTGATGAAAGAATCGTATTGTTCTTTTGAATTTTGCAAATAAAAAAAACTAGTGGCGTCACTGTGCGCCAAATTACCCTGTAAAACAGTAGCTGTGGAAAGAATAACATTCACACTAGCTGTCCATAAGCCAGCGATAGAAACAAATTAAATCTATGAACATAACAATGGATAGATTTCAAGCACGACTGCAAATGCGATACAAAGTACCGCTCCGTTCATTGGGCATCATGTTGTGAAACCCTGACAATTGCACCCTCATCTCCCAGCCGGGCAAGCCATCCAATATTCGAGTGAGAGATGGGGGACAACAAAATCACTACTATGCTAATAAGGAATTGGATTGAATTGAATTCCCATTAATGTAATGCTAAATACTGGTAAACAACCAGTCTACTCATCCGTCAGCTAGTCAGACAGCCAACCCGCCAGCCAACTATTGCCCAGTTTTGTAAATCGCTGCTCATGTGTAACATTATTAAATTGTTGATTTTACACGCTAATGCACTCGTTTGAATGAGATAGAATCACCACCGTGGTTACGAGGGTGTCTCAGACGAACAACGAAAAATATGGGATGGTGTGTATAAGGAAATATACAGTAGCTCAAAGAAAGAAACATATTTTGGGCGTGGTTATATGAAAGGCCAGGACCTTTTACAAAAGTTCGCGAGACCGCGAGGTGCAAACGTACCTGAACATGCTTTATTCACGGGTTGAAGACCTAATATTGGAAGTAATGCGTCAACTATTGAATAACTATTGAATGGAAGGTGCCAGGGATGATAAACGTATATATCCCATAGTTTATCTAAATCTACGTTAAGAATAAATATTAGGTTGGGGAAAAAGAAACCCATTATTTTTATATGAATGGAATGTCCGATATGTACTGTTTGTAGTATGATAAGTTGCCATTTTAAGGTAACTTCATAATACCTCTCTGATAGAAGTCCTGCTCTCTATTTGCAAAAACTCTAGTAGTCGATTTTCACAATCCTCCCTAGATACCATTTTTTATCATTAAAGAAATTTTGCAATGCAAGTAAAAGTGGTAATCGCTTGGTGCCAAATGCGGACTGCATGGATGCATTAAAACTTCCCAACCAAGCTCCCGAAGTGTAGATGTGTGTGGTCTAGCGTTGTCCTGTTGGCCAATTCTGGCCGCTTCTGGTCAATTGCTTTCTTCAAACGGTCCAGTTGTTGACAGTAGAGATTAGAATTTTGCGTTTTGCCATATGGAAGCAACTCATAATAAATAATCCCATTCCAGTCCCACCAAATGCATAGCAGAACCTTCCTGGCCTACAGTCTTGGTTTGGCCACCGTTTGAGGTTCTTCACAGCTCTTTGACCACCATCCGTTTAAGAAATTGATCTATCTCATTCTGTTTGGCCAAGGCTTTGCAGATGGGAATTCGATCCATCCTATTTTTTCTGTTAATTGGTGTGCCACCCAAACATAGAGCTTCTTTTTAAATCCAGCTATTTGTAAATGGTTTGAAACAGTTTTATGTTTGATTTTTAGCTCCTGGGCGATGTTATGACCAGTTAACTTCGATCATTTCTCCAATTTTCTCGATATTTTGGACGACCGGCCTAATGGAAAGAGTGAGCCAATAGTTCCCATCGTCGGTCTCTATCTGGGTTTTGTAACAATATTAAGATGTGAATTAGACAGAACTAATCAGAACTCCATTAGATCCATAAATGTAAATTTATTACGATGGATAAAATTATAAATCGGGCACTCAATTCAATTGATAATGGAGGGACCCACTATGGGCTAGAAACCCATTTTTATTTTACTTTATTTATTTATTTGGTTTGGGTGGCGTAGGGGATGATAGATACCAAGCAACGGCTCTGATTATCTTTAACATGGCGAAGTCCAGGCTTATCTTGGTCCCTCTTTCATCTCAATTGTGGACACTGACCTCCCCGCGGTGCCACCTGGGGAGCAATGAAATAGTGAGCTAATATGTGCCGCGAGTCCACCCATAAGAACTATAAAAAATGGGTTGAGGCGTCGAGTTAGTTGCCCTCTCTCGGAAAACCCAACCTACTATGAAAAAGCTAAGAAAAAGAAAACCAACTCCCCCTAATGTTGACGACCCCCGCAAACATATAAAGGACCACGATCTGCGAATGTGCGCACGTTGTACAGAACAGGCGCAGTGTTCGCTATGGCGGATGTACTCATGAAGTAAAAAGCCGATGTTATTGTCTTACAGTAAATGCGATGGAAAGGGATAGGCGTAAGTAAATCAGACGATTATGCCCTGTATTATAGCTGCCATGAAACGAGACATGCATTTGGCAGCGGATTTATGGTGAACAGGAGAATAAAAGACCTCTTATCCAGATTCACTTCAGTAGATGAGCGAATTGCTATAATCCGCGAAGTTCTTCTACATCAGTCTCATTTGCGCCCATGCTCCGACCGAAGATAAAGATGAACAGAACAAAGACATATTTTTCGAGCGCCTAGAAACAGCATATGACCGTTGCCCTGGCCATTTTAATGCAAAAATCGGAAGGGAAAATATCTTGGGCCCCACCGTCGGATTCATTATACATGAAGAAACATCCGACAAAGGCATGAGGTTGATTGACTTCGCGGCAGCAAAAAGCATGGTAGTTAGCAGCACCAGATTCAAGCATCTCGATATACACAAGGCCACCTGGATCTCTCCAGATCAAGCAACGAGAAATCAAATTGATCATGTTGTGATAGACGGAAGGCATTCATCCAGTGTTTTAGACGTCCGATCGATCCGAGGAGCGAATATCGATTCGGACCATTACTTTGTGGCAGCTAAGTTACGCACTCGTCTTAACACCAGAACGCCGAAGGCAGTCTTTTTGACCGCTTTCCAATTTCAAGTAC
The DNA here is from genome assembly GCF_032173495.1 of Musca vetustissima. Lineage (NCBI taxonomy): Eukaryota > Metazoa > Arthropoda > Insecta > Diptera > Muscidae > Musca > Musca vetustissima. The sequence goes on along the minus strand of NW_026886658.1, from coordinate 59,441 downwards.
AAAAGCAACTGTGCATTTAATGACACTTTTTTTAAAATATGGTGACTTTTTGTACCTCATAGAATTACGTTTATTATAAAAAATTCACCAAATTTAAAAAAAAAAGTGTCATTAAATGCACAGTTGCTTTTGTACTTGAAATTGGAAAGCGGTCAAAATGACCGCCTTCGGCGTTCTAAGGTTAATGTAGCAGCAAAGGTGCGATCTAACACAACACAGAAACTCGACGTCGAAAAGCTACAAACACAACAGGTAGCCGATGCCTACTCCGCTCAACTTACCCATCTGCTTGAAGAAAACACTTCTTGTCCCGATAATAGTATAGAAGCACAATGGCAAAGAATTGCAAACTTCCTACAAACTGCAGCAAAAGCAACTCTTGGGTACCAAAAACCACCTCCAAGAAACCTATGATACGATCAGGAGTGTCGTAATGCTACTGATGTGAAAAACGCAGCGTATAAGGCATCCCTGCAGACAGTAGCAACACATAATGTGATGAAGAATTATCGGGAGAAAAGGAGAGAGGAAAAACGTGTTTTCAGAAAAAAGAAGAAAGAACAAGAAAAACGTGAGCGTGAGCAAATCGAGATCTACAGGAGTCAGAATGAAGTCCGGAAATTTTACCAAGGAGTAAAACACCAAACCGAAGGCTATGGTGCAGGCACATCCTCCTGTAGAGATGAAGAAGGAAACCTGGTGACAGATACAGACAGCGTGTTGAGGATCTGAAAGGAGCATTTTGAATAGCTTCTGATATCAAATAGTGGCGTTGAAGATGATACCCCATGCACCAGCTGATTAATACAATTTGGCTAGATGAATGCATGCCCAATGATTGGAACCTCAGCACTAAAAAAGGAGACAAGACGATATGTGCCAACTATAGACGAATAAGTCTCCTTCCCATCGCATATAAAGTGCTATCCAGTGTGCTGTGTGAACGACTGAAGCCAATGGTCAATGACATCATTCGACCATACCAATGCGGCTTCAGACCTGGCAAATCCACCATTGACCAGATTTTCACTCTGCGTCAAATCCTGGAAAAGACTTATGAAAAACACATCGACACATACCACTTATTTGTCGACTATAAAGCCGCAGTCGACAGCCCTATCAGTTCATAGGCGTTTAAAGCCATGTCTACTTTCGGCATTCCTGCAAAATTAATACGGCTATGCAGGATAACTTTAAGTGGCACAAGGTCAGCAGTTAAAGTAGGAAAGGACCTATCGGAGCCCATTAATACCGAACGAGGATTCAGACAAGGTGACAGTTTGTCGTGTGATCTTTTTAACATCCTGCTAGAAAAGTTCATACAAGATTCGGAGAAGGATTTGAAATTCGGAGAAGGATTGTGACGGCCAACAGATGCTAATATGGTCTAAGTAATCAGTTTAGAAACAAGGCCACCTCCCGCCAGACCAAACTCACACTTTACAAGACGCTGATACTACCCGTGCTATTATATGGATCAGAAGCATGGGTACTTGCGCAAGCAGATGGGGCAGCTCTTGGGGTGTTTGAAAGAAAAATTCTCCGAAAGATCTACGGGCCGATCTGCGTCGACGGTGAATATCGGCGTCGAATGAACCACGAGCTTTAAAATTTATACGCGGATATCGACATAGTCAGTCGTATTGAGCTGCAGCGACTGCGGTGGCTAGGCCATGTTGTCCGGATGAATGAGAGCCCCAGCTCAAAAGGCATATAAAAACGAGCCTACTGATGGTTCCCGTAGAAGGGAAAGGCCACGAATTAGATGGAAAGACCAAGTAGAAAACAACATCTTGGAACGTGGTCTTCCAAATTGGTGGATTTGCGCACAAGACCGACGCGCTTGGAAATCTTTTTTAACAAGCCAGCTAAGAAAGTAAGTATTTATTTATTATTATTATTATTATTATTATTTTTGCAAAAACTTTATTTCAGAGGAAGAAACATTATATTTTTCAAATCTGTGGCCTTTGAGCTTTACACCAGTAAAATTGTACGTCATTGCCAGTCACGGTTTGTGGAGCTGGTGATTATAAAGAAGGTGAAAATTATTGGTAATTTGAAGGTAATCATCAAAAAATAAATTGATATTTTAATGGTTATAGCACCAATCGACGCCTTGAATTTGTGAATTTTAATTTAAGAATTATTGCCTATATTTTAAAAATAGTATTAAAATTTCATGCAAAAATGTACTAAAAAATAAAAATAATAATGGCTTTTACAAACATACTCGTAACATGCTGATGATAAAATTTGAAGATACTACTCTCTCCTTCAACCAAATTGGCTGTAATTTGGTATTTTGGGTTCGCATTGTGTAACACACATCTTATTAAAAATTATCCATTTGGTACACTTTTAGGGTAGCCCAATATATAATGTTTTCCCCTAATTTCGATTTTTAGGGATTTTTTGTGAGTTTTTAACCAAATTGTGTGTAACTTAGTTTTCTCTAAAAACGGCTATGTTTAATTTTTAATTAAGGCATTTAATGCTATATTGAAGGTATACCTTTTTCTTGCAGAATCGTAATCAGTGTCCCGAAACCTTTATATGTCCTATTTATTTCATGAACCCACTCCTCTAATAATTAATGCTTAGAGCTTTGTTCAACGACTTTGAGAGCAACAGGGAAGATAGAAGATTTCGGCCGGCAAATTAAGATGCCATTGTTTCCATTCCCTAGTACGTACAACAAAGGAAAACGCTAACAATGGACATTGATGGGTTAATCGATTTCGTTTTTTGTCGCTGAATTTCTTATCAATTCAGCTAGATGAACACAACACATTAAATACACTTAGTCGACGGAATTCAAAATTTTGTATATTTTTTACCAACCTCGTATATACAGTATCATACATTTTCTCCAATCATTTGATTCCCATCGACAAATCTCTTTTAAAGAATGTCATCATTCTCTAATTAATTAGCAATTTCAAATTTTCCTTCATTCATGCTCAGAGTCACTGTATTCCACACAAAAGACATACAAAAAAGCTACGATGATGCTGCTCATATTCAGTATTCAAAACTGCTACGATTTTGCTATTGTATAGTTGCTGTTTTTTTATTTTTTGCTAGTCTTTGGTTGTTTTGTTGCATATTACGGCGTAAAAAGACGGAAACCATTTTGCCTGGCGGGTAGAAAAAAAACGGCACCAAAAAAAGGACCAACTAACATACATATACATACACACACGGACGCACAAAACACAACCATGAAGTATGATGGTAACCTCCCTTCCGATGTTGTTGTTTTTTTATTTCTGCCACATAAATAATAAATGATACATGCTCGTATGTATGTACTCAGGACCGTAGCTGAAAAATGGACACACACACACAAATGAATGGCTAGCAGGCTGACGGACTGACTGGCTGCATTTTTACAGAGGCCAGAATTTTTAATGATATTCTATGTCCTGACCTTTTGTGTCATTCGACAATGTTTGCTACCATAGTTGTGCAATATTATTTGAAATGCAGCAGCAACCACAACAACAGCGGCAAAATAAAATCTCTATGGGACAATGCCAGCCTGTCAGATTATCTGAGTGCCGGTTTTTACGCACCGCATGTACGGAGTAGTGGTGGTAGCCAGTCAAGTGAGGCGAACAAGACAGAGACTAGAGATGATAGGCCTCATCATCGTCGTGCTGTCGATGATAGCAATGAGGGTTGATTGTTACTTTTGTATCATATCCCGATTCTATACACCACCACTACTGTTTTACCGCCATCGCCGTCATTATGATCTTTGTCTTAATTATCATCACTACTTCATCTATGCGTGTGCAATATATTAACAAATATCCTGCTGAGTTCAAGCAAAAATCACAAAGCCGGAAAGCCCCTTTTTGGAACTTTTAATAAATTTCAAATTATTTGGAATATTTATAGATTTCAATTCTAAAAATGTTTAGATACGAATATTTCCCCATACATACACTTCGGTATAGGTGGTTTTGTTTGAATTCTTAAAAGGGTTTAGGATTGAACATCAGCCTAAATGGAATATTTATAAGCGTACAATATTTTCCCCACGTTTGTGCATATTTATACTATTTGGAAGTCGACCGGAAATATATTTGAGAGCTATTCTAAGTCTGACCCAATTTTTACAGAGACCATTCTAGTCTCATGTATGTAGCTCGTACAAATTTGTTTGTCAAGTAACTGTGCTAAGAGAAGAAAGATACGAGGAACCTAAGATTGATAGGCAAATGGTGCGCGATGCATTGAAGAGATTTTCACCATTCAAAGCATCTTGCCCAGACACTTCTTCTCAGCTGTATTACAAAAAGAGGAGGACTATATATCACCATATTTTGCAGCACTATTTAACTCATGTATACGGTTTGCATACACTCCGAAAGCCTGACAGGAAGCCAGGGTAGTCTTCATGTAGCCCGGCAAGGCAAACTATGCAACACCCAAATCCTAAAACTATGGAACGGACAGTCGACATCATGGTAAAGAGCAACATAAACTGTAGCCTACAACATATAAGGGACAAAGTAGGACAAGAGATACCGCAGGAAGGGATCACCACTCCTGTGTATTACCACTATCAATAGTATCTTAAAAGTCTTAACACGACGTTAAAATACTTCTGAGGGGAAAGAATTCTAACTTGTTATGTAGAAAGGCTGAAACGGCGGTAAACATCGCCTTTAATTGGGCGAGGCCGAGGGGCCTTGATGTTAATCCGGACAAGAAGGATATATGTTCCTTCACGGGAAAGACAAAATTAGAACATTATAAAGAACACATCTTCCAAAACAAAGTGATAAACATATAAAATAAAGTTAAATATCTGGGAGTCATCCTAGACAGAAAACTTAAATGGAAATACCAAAAACCTGAAATTAGAAGAGTCACAGCATGTGAAACTATGATACCAAACGGAGACTCATGGCTAGCGGAACACAAGATTGGATGCGAGGGAAGCAACTTTGTGTAGAGCATGCCACTGCCCAGACTTTCTTAGGAAATTACACTCTTCGCGAAATAACCGACATAAGGGTGAGAATGAAAAAAAAACTGAAGGACTTCACAAATAAAACAAAATTCCTGGAAGATTAGGGAAATCTAATCTAAAGGTGACTAATCTACTTAATTTTTTAAAGCGCAGAACAGGCCACTCAAAGGCTTAGGTGTATGGTCATTCTCAACCTAAACTAGCTTAACCTAGGGATTTTTGTCACGTTTATTAACCCATTCTGCTGTACCAAATTACTAATTATACCCTACACAACTATGTTGTCAGGGTGTTATAGCTTTGTGCAGCCCCAAAAGTTTGTAACGCCGCGAAATATTGGTCCTAGACCCACCTTTAAGTATACCGATCGTCATATCTCGACTAGCTGAGTCGATCTAGACATGTGTGTCCGTCCGTCCGTCTGTCCATTATAATTTGTAAACACGATACAGGCCACAGTTATGGACCAATCTTCACGAAATTTTGCATGTAGGATGGGTTCTGGCCAATGAAGACCCCTATTGTTTTTGGGAAAGATCGGCTATTATTTTGGGGATGAAATGGACCAAATACTAAATTTTTGTCGGTTTGCTCCAGAGGCCGCAATAATGGCCCGAACATCGTGAAATTTTGCAAGGAGGAGGGGATCGGGCCAAAGAATAAGCATGCCTGTTTTGATAAAGATCGGTCAATATTTAGCGGGTCAAATGGACCTTGACTTTTGTGTGAAAATTAACAAAATTTGTATTCTATAGCGTATATATTTACCCCTGAAGGACATAGACCCGAGAAGTTGATATTATATCCAAGAGCAGTGGTTGGCCTTTAAATTAATACCAATTACACCTAAATATTCACAGGTATCTCCGCATTCCTATATTATTTAGTAACCCATTATCACTCTAGAGAGCGGAACTATATCACTGATCGCTTTGAAATGTTTCATGAGGTTCCAGTTATGGTCAAGGACAACGCGTATACTTTTCGGTGATGATCAGATAATAATTTTAGAATGAATTGGACCTAAAACTTAATTTTTTGTGTTATTTTCGAGTCGATCTATAGACCACAAATGAAAGCCGAACATCACAACACAACCCACGGAGAAGGGAATCTGGACAATAGCTGTACTGAATACGCGTAATATTCGGAAAATATGTCAGTGTGAGGAAGAGGAGCTGTTTACCTCTAATCGGGCAAGAGGGTGCAAAAATCACGAAATATTGCCCAGGCTCAGAATAAACATCCGCAGAAAATGTGAGTTCCGTGGTAGTTGTGTAGGGTATCGTATGGTCGGCCCCGTCAGACTATACTGCTCCGCTCACTGGTTACAGTTTTTATTGGTTAACAAATATTCCTACAAAATCTTATCAATATTGGCCAAACTTTTAAGATATCTCCAATGTAAGGGTACCCCACTAATTTTGTGTATGTAATTCTACCAAGAATTATAAATATTAGTCCACTTTTTAAGAAGGCACCTCCAAAATTTCGGTATTTTGGGGAATATGGTCACGTATCGCCATATATATTTTTCAATAGATATGTCTGTAGTTTTGTTTTTTTTTTTAATTCAAATTGTGTAGTAAATCTTCCTATTACAAATCAAAAGTGGAGGGTATAAAAAGTTCGGCCCGGCCAAACTTAACTATTATTGAGTTAGATATTTATGATATTTATATCGGACATTACTTTATGTAGTTATACATATCATTCCGATTCGTATTTCATAATTATCACACGTAGGACTTTTTCGACACAAGTTTTAACGATAACTTCGTTAGCGGATGTGAGAATTATTTAAACATATCTAAACATTAAATTTTGTTTTGACAGAGAACTCCATATGTAAGAAGAGCTTATCAACATGCACACTAATATTGACCATAATTAAATTTTTAGTACAATTTAGTTCCTTTGTTATCTTATAGTATGCATTTCCAAAACTACCTCCATATCTCAACACTACACACCAATTCTGACCTGCAACACAAATCTATCTGTATGCTATTTGTTTACCATTTATTACCTTTCGTACTCTTGTAGTACCTTTTCCCAAAACTAATTCCAAGTTCCATGATTCGAGCTCTATAGGTTCACCCTTAATTTTACCAAATTTAGTACCATATAGAACACATTAGTATGAATTTCCAAAACTTCCTACATAACCCATTTCTACACCCCGACGGTGATCTAACGTTAAATTTCAAGATTCCGACTCTATCGTTTCACCCAAAATTCAAATTGTACCAAAATTCATACCTATGGGTCACACAACCAACAGAAATCTTATTTCTCTCTTTCAGGATTTCAGCTCTATTGGTTCACCCAAAATTTAAATTGCACCAAATTTAGTACACATTTGTATTCATTTCCAAAACATCCTACATAGCTCAATCCTACACACTAACAGTAATCCTAACTTCAACTTTCAAGATTCCAGCTGTATAAATTACCCAAATCCACATTTGGTATCATTTAGTACAAATTTCGTTCAAAATTTAATATGTACCAAATTTAGTACAGATCAGTTGGAATTTCCAAAACTTCCTAGAATGGTCAATTCCACCCCAACAGCGATCCTAACTCTAAATGTCAAGATTCCAGTTCTAACGGTTTACCCAAATCCAAATTGTACCAATTATGGTACGATTTAGTACTTTTCGCACACATAAGTACAAATTTCCAAAACTACCTATATATACCCATCCTACACTCCGACGGTAATATTAATATCAAATTTCAGGATTCCAGCTCCATCCGTTCCTTCAAATTCAAATTGTACTTTAGTACCGTTACCGCAATTTAGTACCGTTTAATGTATTGATTTAACTAATGTAGAGTTTACGTATTTTCTTTTTAACTATTTACAAATAAATATCAATTCAGGAATGAAAAATGCAGCTCACACCATTCAACTCTGTACCAGGGGTTACCTTTTATCGCACTTTCTTTATGATTCTCACCAAGAGTTTTAATTTCCAAACGGATCTTATGGTTGTTTATGTGGCATAACCCCCCGTCTTATTAAGGCGCTACAATAGTAGGCGTTTCTTCTATTCTTCAAGGTGAGTTCTTCTTACAAACGTCAAACATTCCTTGGGAACCTCTTCCGACTTCGATTCACAAAGTCATAAAGCAAAGTCACAAAAAATACTCGGAAAGAAAATGGCATTCTGTCAAAACCCCATAATTATATTAAAAGTCCCTCCCTCATGAAATGGCACAGCAATCTGACTACAACAATTATGACACATTCCTATTGAAAAGGTTCAACTGTCAAGAAAGTGGTACTCAAATTACCAAAAACTAAAAACAAAAAATAAAAGCAATGTTCCAATTACAATTATACACACAAATACACACTCTTGAGCCAAGTTCCAATTCCGAATATCGGAAAAAATGCACAAACCTAACTCGTTGGTCGCCATCAAACAATGTGACCGAGTTAAATAAATATTTACATGCCGGACATGTTCGATAGCAGTGTTTTCCATTCTAAAGGGACTATGCCCCCTTTTCAGAGTCGACAAAAATCCAATCGAATGGAGGGTTGTTGTAGGTAGCCTACTCCAGAAAAAAATAAAAATGATTTACTCAAAACAAAACCCCAGTCATTCAGTCAGTCATTCATTAATTTCTCTCATGAAAAAGGACCTCTTGTTTACATTGCCAATACAGATGAGTGATGGTGGTGTATCCTGATCTTGAGTAAGTGTATGTACGTCTGTGTGTGCGTGTGGTAGTATTTTAAATTGGAATCCTTAGAAATCGCATAAAACTAAATGCAAACATATAAAACGGACATGCAAACCAACAGCACAACAGCAACATCATTTTGTAAACGACAGGATAACAAGGACTAAACTATGCCAACAACAAAAAAGGCAGCTGTACACCTACTGCAGTAATATTAGAGTTTCAAAGTGGCCGTGTTGGAAGCACAGTGGTTCAATGAGGCGATTTTCTATATTTAAAAATCCGTTGAAGGAGTTTTTGAATATTTTGAAAAAAAAAATCCTTTCACTGGTGGTAATTTTAATCATACTTCCTTTATATAAAGATATCCTCTTCATAGTAAAATCATTCGAATGGGTTTCCTTCTGTGGAAGACATTTCTCTTACGAATAGCTTTAGAATGGTGATCTTCTCACTAAAGATTTTATCTAGATGGACATTTTTGTACAGAAGAGACATTCGAATGGTATTTTCTCTGTATAGAAATGTTGCTCGAATTCTCTTCACCTTATAGAAGAGCCACGCGAATAGAAGAGTGATTCAAATGGGCTCCTCTCTAAAGATAGACATTTAAATGGTCATCTGTATATGGAAGGACACTTGAATGGTAATTTCTCTATAGATGAATCTTCGAAGGGTATTCTCTTTAGAAACCGCAATTGAGTGTCTTTTTTCTATTGAAAACCATTCAAGTCTTCTTTTATAAAAAGGGTATTCTAATGGTATCTTCTCCCTATAGAAGAGTATATAATTTCTATAGAAAACTATTTGAATGGTCTTTTCTTTGACTCTTTCCGTTTACAGAGTTTTTCTATATCCGACTTTTTCGCATCTATTTTCTTGTAACCACTGTGCCTTCGAAATCGACAATATTCTACTGGTCTTATCAGACAATCAAAACATACTCAAATTGTACATACACACACACCCAAAAAGGAGCAAATTTACACAATTATCCTGTGAATATGAAAGCAGGGCAGAGAGTAACTACTAAACGGAAACAGTAAAAAAGCCACTACAACAACATCAGTAGCAAACAACCGAGCAATATGTGAACATTTTACACAGTCTAAACGTAGATTGTGCAGAAAAGGGCTATCATTAAAACCCCCCTCTCTCGCTTCCTTTCATTTGAGTGTATTGGGCCTGCTTGATATAATGAAATACAGGCGGAAGCCAAGTGCCAACGCAAAATACAAAAAAACAAAACGAACTCTAATTGTGGGTTATGTGAAACATTTGCGCACTTGAATTAAATCACTGTAACTCTTGAGCGGAGAAAATAACAGCGGCGAAATAATAGGTTGCGAACAAACTTTGTGGCAATGTTTGATGGTGCTGCCATCAAGCGGGCGAGCAAAATGCTATATGTTTAGAATTGGAAGCTATTGTGTGCTAATTTAGAGTTATTCACATATGTATTTTCCACACGAGTTATTATTTGATGTAACGAACTTTGTCAGGATTTATAGAGACCGATGAAAAGTACAACTTATGATACAAAACCAATAAACTTCGCTGGTTGTCTAATTTTAATCCTGCTTACTAAGGTATACGGGATATAAACTGGACCTATACCTATTATTTTTCTCTAGATACCAGAAGTTGTGAAATACAGCCCCTTTTATGGGAAAATATACTAAAATCTCAAAATGTCGAAAATTGGGGTATATGAGAGCTATATCTAAACGCGAGCCATCATTAATAACTTTTAGTAGAAAATTTACTACCTAATCAAACCCGAAAATAAGAAGGTCTCTTTAAAATTTTAATTAAAAATCTCAACAATTCTTGAAAATATAGCTTCTCAAACTTTAAACGCTTTCTTCTCGAAAAAGTTTTTTTTTCAAATGGCGGACACCATAACTCAAAAACTAATAATCCAATCGGTTCAAAAATATCCACTTGTTTTTTCATTATAACAAGTAAAAAAGTGGCTGGTGGAGGTCTTCGGAATTGAACATAGATTTTATTATTAGCTTAATATAAGAAATATGTTTTTATCAAAGATGTTTCGGATTTAATGTTGATAAAATTTTATAAAATATTGACCATTTGTGAGGGAGGTACCGCAAGGAGTGGAGTACTGGGTCCCATCTTCGGACTCGATATAGGGTTGGTAAAGATAATAGGCAATGAAAGGTTTGATTAAAATCTGACATTACATTCGCCTGATATTGCATTGCAGGATAATTGAAAATATTGACTATTAGTCGGGGAGGTACCAGAAGGAGTGGATCCATAGGTCCAATCTTCCTACTTGATCTAGGTTTTGTAAAGATAATAGGTTGCGCAAAGCTTGGTTCAAATCAGATATTCGCCTGATATTTGATTTAGAAATATTGAAATTTTTGACCATTTGTGGGGTAGGTACCAGAAGGAGTGGATCAAAGGTTCCCATCTTTCGACTTGATCTGGGGTTGATAAAGATAATAGGTTGTGCAAGGTTTGGTTTAAATCTGACATTCCATTTTCCTGATATTGCATTTATAAATATTGAAAATGTTTACCATTAGTGAGGTAGGTACCATAAGGAGTAGCCCTTCGGACATAATCTAGATTTCGAAAAGATAATAGTTTGTGCAAAGTTTGGTTAATAACGGACATTACATTCGCCTGATATTGGATTTATAAATATTGAAAATTTTGACCCTTTGTAGGACAGTTACCAGAAGGAGTGGACCTGTGCCATCTTCGGACATCTAGGCATGGTAAAGCTAATAGTTTGTACAAAGTTTGCTTAACATTGGAAAATCCGTTCGCATGATATTATAAAATTAATTTTTGCACAATTTTGATCATTTTGTGGAGGTGGTACTAGAAGGAGCGCGCCGATATTCCGCATCTTCGAACTTGAACTAAATTTGAAAGTAATACAGTATTTTTCGGTTAATTTACCCTACGGTTAATTGTTTTCCACGCTTAATTGAATCACATGATGGGGCAAAAAATATTTCATAGGAAAATACATGTAAATTTTCTCGGATATTTAAACCCTGTTAATTGATTTTCCCGCTTAATTGGTTCAAAATTCATGTCATCAAAAATAAATTTCCTTTTACTTTTCACCGGTTAATTGCATAATAATAATTGAACCAGTGAGCGGAGCAGTATAGTCGGACGGGGCCGACCATACGATACCCTACACAACTACCACGAAACTCAAATTTTCTGCGGATGTTTATTCCGAGCCTGGGCAATATTTCGTGATATTTGCACCCTCTTGCCCGCTTAGAGATAAACAGCACCTCTTCCTCACACTGACATATTTTCCGAATATTACGAGTATTCAGTACAGCTATTGTCCAGATTCCCTTCACCGTGGGTTGTGTTGTGATGTTCGGCTTTCATTTGTGGTCTATGGACCACAAAAATAAAACAAAACAAAAATTAAGTTTTCGGTCCACTTCATTCCAAAATAACAACAGCGATCCTAACTCTAAATGTCAAGATTCCAGTTCTAACGGTTTACCCAAATCCAAATTGTACCAATTATGGTACGATTTAGTACTTTTCGCACACATAAGTACAAATTTCCAAAACTACCTATATATACCCATCCTACACTCCGACGGTAATATTAATATCAAATTTCAGGATTCCAGCTCCATCCGTTCCTTCAAATTCAAATTGTACTTTAGTACCGTTACCGCAATTTAGTACCGTTTAATGTATTGATTTAACTAATGTAGAGTTTACGTATTTTCTTTTTAACTCTTAACAAATAAATGTCAATTCAGTAATGAAAAATACAGCTCACACCATTCAACTCTGTACCAGGGGTTACCTTTTATCGCACTTTCTTTATGATTCTCACCAAGAGTTTTAATTTCCAAACGGATCTTATGGTTGTTTATGTGGCATAACCCCCCGTCTTATTAAGGCGCTACAATAGTAGGCGTTTCTTCTATTCTTCAAGGTGAGTTCTTCTTACAAACGTCAAACATTCCTTGGGAACCTCTTCCGACTTCGATTCACAAAGTCATAAAGCAAAGTCACAAAAAATACTCGGAAAGAAAATGGCATTCTGTCAAAACCCCATAATTATATTAAAAGTCCCTCCCTCATGAAATGGCACAGCAATCTGACTACAACAATTATGACACATTCCTATTGAAAAGGTTCAACTGTCAAGAAAGTGGTACTCAAATTACCAAAAACTAAAAACAAAAAATAAAAGCAATGTTCCAATTACAATTATACACACAAATACACACTCTTGAGCCAAGTTCCAATTCCGAATATCGGAAAAAATGCACAAACCTAACTCGTTGGTCGCCATCAAACAATGTGACCGAGTTAAATAAATATTTACATGCCGGACATGTTCGATAGCAGTGTTTTCCATTCTAAAGGGACTATGCCCCCTTTTCAGAGTCGACAAAAATCCAATCGAATGGAGGGTTGTTGTAGGTAGCCTACTCCAGAAAAAAATAAAAATGATTTACTCAAAACAAAACCCCAGTCATTCAGTCAGTCATTCATTAATTTCTCTCATGAAAAAGGACCTCTTGTTTACATTGCCAATACAGATGAGTGATGGTGGTGTATCCTGATCTTGAGTAAGTGTATGTACGTCTGTGTGTGCGTGTGGTAGTATTTTAAATTGGAATCCTTAGAAATCGCATAAAACTAAATGCAAACATATAAAACGGACATGCAAACCAACAGCACAACAGCAACATCATTTTGTAAACGACAGGATAACAAGGACTAAACTATGCCAACAACAAAAAAGGCAGCTGTACACCTACTGCAGTAATATTAGAGTTTCAAAGTGGCCGTGTTGGAAGCACAGTGGTTCAATGAGGCGATTTTCTATATTTAAAAATCCGTTGAAGGAGTTTTTGAATATTTTGAAAAAAAAAATCCTTTCACTGGTGGTAATTTTAATCATACTTCCTTTATATAAAGATATCCTCTTCATAGTAAAATCATTCGAATGGGTTTCCTTCTGTGGAAGACATTTCTCTTACGAATAGCTTTAGAATGGTGATCTTCTCACTAAAGATTTTATCTAGATGGACATTTTTGTACAGAAGAGACATTCGAATGGTATTTTCTCTGTATAGAAATGTTGCTCGAATTCTCTTCACCTTATAGAAGAGCCACGCGAATAGAAGAGTGATTCAAATGGGCTCCTCTCTAAAGATAGACATTTAAATGGTCATCTGTATATGGAAGGACACTTGAATGGTAATTTCTCTATAGATGAATCTTCGAAGGGTATTCTCTTTAGAAACCGCAATTGAGTGTCTTTTTTCTATTGAAAACCATTCAAGTCTTCTTTTATAAAAAGGGTATTCTAATGGTATCTTCTCCCTATAGAAGAGTATATAATTTCTATAGAAAACTATTTGAATGGTCTTTTCTTTGACTCTTTCCGTTTACAGAGTTTTTCTATATCCGACTTTTTCGCATCTATTTTCTTGTAACCACTGTGCCTTCGAAATCGACAATATTCTACTGGTCTTATCAGACAATCAAAACATACTCAAATTGTACATACACACACACCCAAAAAGGAGCAAATTTACACAATTATCCTGTGAATATGAAAGCAGGGCAGAGAGTAACTACTAAACGGAAACAGTAAAAAAGCCACTACAACAACATCAGTAGCAAACAACCGAGCAATATGTGAACATTTTACACAGTCTAAACGTAGATTGTGCAGAAAAGGGCTATCATTAAAACCCCCCTCTCTCGCTTCCTTTCATTTGAGTGTATTGGGCCTGCTTGATATAATGAAATACAGGCGGAAGCCAAGTGCCAACGCAAAATACAAAAAAACAAAACGAACTCTAATTGTGGGTTATGTGAAACATTTGCGCACTTGAATTAAATCACTGTAACTCTTGAGCGGAGAAAATAACAGCGGCGAAATAATAGGTTGCGAACAAACTTTGTGGCAATGTTTGATGGTGCTGCCATCAAGCGGGCGAGCAAAATGCTATATGTTTAGAATTGGAAGCTATTGTGTGCTAATTTAGAGTTATTCACATATGTATTTTCCACACGAGTTATTATTTGATGTAACGAACTTTGTCAGGATTTATAGAGACCGATGAAAAGTACAACTTATGATACAAAACCAATAAACTTCGCTGGTTGTCTAATTTTAATCCTGCTTACTAAGGTATACGGGATATAAACTGGACCTATACCTATTATTTTTCTCTAGATACCAGAAGTTGTGAAATACAGCCCCTTTTATGGGAAAATATACTAAAATCTCAAAATGTCGAAAATTGGGGTATATGAGAGCTATATCTAAACGCGAGCCATCATTAATAACTTTTAGTAGAAAATTTACTACCTAATCAAACCCGAAAATAAGAAGGTCTCTTTAAAATTTTAATTAAAAATCTCAACAATTCTTGAAAATATAGCTTCTCAAACTTTAAACGCTTTCTTCTCGAAAAAGTTTTTTTTTCAAATGGCGGACACCATAACTCAAAAACTAATAATCCAATCGGTTCAAAAATATCCACTTGTTTTTTCATTATAACAAGTAAAAAAGTGGCTGGTGGAGGTCTTCGGAATTGAACATAGATTTTATTATTAGCTTAATATAAGAAATATGTTTTTATCAATGAGGTTTCGGATTTAATGTTGATAAAATTATATGAAATATTGACCATTTGTGAGGGAGGTACCGGAAGGAGTGGAGTATCCATCTTCGGACTCGATATAGGGTTGGTAAAGATAATAGGCAATGAAAGGTTTGATTAAAATCTGACATTACATTCCCCTGATATTGCATTGCGGGATAATTGAAAATATTGACTATTAGTGGGGGAGGTACCAGAAGGAGTGGACGACGACTTGGTAAAGATAATAGGTTGCGCAAATCTTCCTATATTTGATTTAATTTAAATTTTTGACCATTTGTGGGGTATCTGGCATTCCATTCGCCTGATATTTCATTTATAAATATTGAAAATGTTTACCATTAGTGAGGTAGGTACCAGAAGGAGTGGCCCTTCGGACATAATCTAGATTTCGAAAAGATAAATTTGGTTCATAACGGACATTGCATTCGTCTGATATTGGATTTATAAATATTGAAAATTTTGACCCTTTGTAGGATAGTTACCAGAAGGACTAGACCAGTGCCATCTTTGGACATCTAGGCATGGTAAAGCTAATAGTTTGTACAAAGTTTGGTTATCATTGGAAAATCCGTTCGCATGATATTATAAAATTAATTTTTTGCATAATTTTGATCATTTTGTGGAGGTGGTACTAGAAGGAGCGCGCCGATATTCCGCATCTTCGAACTTGAACTAAATTTGAAAGTAATACAGTAGTTTTCGGTTAATTGTTTTCCACGCTTAATTGAATCACATGATGGGGCAAAAAATATTTCATAGGAAAATACATGTAAATTTTCTCGGATAATTAAACCCTGTGAATTGATTTTCCCGCTTAATTGGTTCAAAATTCATGTCATCAAAAATAAATTTCCTTTTACTTTTCACCGGTTAATTGCATAATAATAATTGAACCAGTGAGCGGAGCAGTATAGTCGGACGGGGCCGACCATACGATACCCTACACAACTACCACGAAACTCAAATTTTCTGCGGATGTTTATTCCGAGCCTGGGCAATATTTCGTGATATTTGCACCCTCTTGCCCGCTTAGAGATAAACAGCACCTCTTCCTCACACTGACATATTTTCCGAATATTACGAGTATTCAGTACAGCTATTGTCCAGATTCCCTTCACCGTGGGTTGTGTTGTGATGTTCGGCTTTCATTTGTGGTCTATGGACCACAAAAATAAAACAAAAAAAAAATTAAGTTTTCGATCCACTTCATTCCAAAATTATTATCTGATCATCACGGAAAATTATAGGCGTTGTCCTTGACCATACCTGGAACCTCATGGAACGAATACGAAGATACCTGTAAATATTTAGGTGTAACTCCCACATCCAAGCACATACAACAATATAATTGGTATAAATTTAAAGTTCAACCACTCCTCTTGGATATAATATCAACTTCTCGGGTCAATGTCCTTCAGAAGTAAATATATACGCTATAGAATACAAATTTTGTCATTTTTCACACAAAAGTCAGGGTCCATTTGACCCACTAAATATTGACCGATCTTTATCAAAACAGGCATGCTTATTCTTTGACCCGATTCCCTACTCCATGCAAAATTTCACGAAGTTCGGGCCATTAGTGTTTGGTCCATTTCATCCCCTAAATATTAACCGATCTTTCCCAAAAACAATAGGGGTCTTCATTGGCCAGAACCCATCCTACATGCAAAATTTCGTGAAGATTGGTCCATAACTGTGGCCTGTATCGTGTTTACAAATTATAATGGACAGACGGACGGACGGACACACATGTCTAGATCTACTCAGCTAGGCGAGATATGACGATCGGTATACTTAAAGGTGGGTCTAGGACCAATATTTCGCGGCGTTACAAACTTTTGGGGCTGCACAAAGCTATAATACCCTGACAACTTAGTTGTGTAGGGTATAAAAATAATCTGCCATTTTTTTACATACATATTTGACATAATTTGTGAAAAAGACTCGGTGGCATCTCTACTAATTCAAAACATATGTTTATTGCTAAGGAAAAACTGCGAGAAAGCGTAATTTGTATTTGACATTGGATTTTTTTCAATCATTAGTAGTTCCAATTATACGTGATTACTGTAATTGAACAAACTATTCAATTAAGCGGGTTCGGATAATTGGTTCCTCGGTTAATTGAACAAAAATTTGTGCAAATTTTGATGTGCAATTAACCGAAAAATACTGTATTAAGATGTGTAAAGTTTGGATGAAATCGGTTACTCCCTTCGAGAGTTAACGTGCTCACCAGCCGGCCAGACAGACGGACAGGAGGACGGAGAGACATTTGTAAATCACCTCAAAATTTTCGGATTTAAACATTAAAGCTCGATAGCAAAATTGGGGAATTGTAAATATTACTTAATATATTTGTTTTGGCGGAATCCCACAATTAGTTTTCATATTTTCCAATTCTGACCACACACGATTTATAAGTCCTTTGAATCGTAAAAATCGGTGTAGAGTTCTTGAGTTATAAACAATGTAACTAACACAACGTTCGATCATTTCAATTTCCCGACTTTTTGATGTTTTTCTCAACATTTTCTTCGTAAAAACCTTCCCAGTGCAATTACAAACAGTATATGCGAATTACTACACATCACATCTTTAAAAATACATTTAAGAACTAAAGTATAAGTGAATAGTTTGATAGACGTTTTCTTTTATAAGAAAATGTTCAATAATACCTTCGTATTTTGTTGAAAATCGTATATAGCATAAAAAAAAACATATGTCTATGTATATTCCTGGTGTTGTTTCCTATTAAGGACACGATCAAGTTTCGATCAGTGGCCCAGATATCACATGGGATATGTGTTGTATTTTTATGTTCAAAACAATTTGTTTCATTATTGTGCGCTTTTAAGCATCCTTATCCTAATGTACTTGGAAAGTAGTAACAAAATATCAATTTAATTGCCTCTAATTCGGTATTCTCTATAGGGTAAGATAGTTTTTGGTATAGGCTACACATAATGGAACCGCTATATCTTTACTTTACCATGTCTTATTGTGTTTTATTTGGGAAACATTTCACAACCTACACATACCATGCAAATTTCTTCACATAACATAACTTATATTTTCAAACAAAATAAATCTTGATTTTATGGAAAACGAGAGCAAAGAATGATAGCGATTAATCTTACTCTCTCTTTTCGATTTCTTATTATTAAATTTAACTTTGATGAAAATATAAATTTATATACAATAGTTTTTTCAAGGTAATGACAATCCAATCAATTGTAGAAAATTAACATATTTTGAGAATTTTCCATAAATAACAATTACTTAAAGATATACGCTGTTCATTTTCGCCCAAAATATGCCCAAAAAGAACTACGAAGAGATGAAATCATAAAGGTTCGATATAAAATGTGTGGAAATGCTCATATCTTTCAAAATATATTTTGCAAAATTTTCGTTGATTTTTTCAAAATGTCCATTCATTAAAACCTTTCTACTTCAATTACAGACCACTAACAGAAAATTTAAGTCAAATCGGTCCAGCCGTTTCTATAAAATAATTTTTGCAAGATTTTCGCGGATTTTTCTCGAATTTTTCATTCATAAAAACCTTCCCACTGTAATTACCTACAACTGGAAGAAACTTTGAGTCAAATCGGTCCAGCCGTTCTCAATTAATGCGTTAGTATACATTTTTCTTACTCCATTTTTATATACATATAGCGGGCCCGGCAAACGTTGTCTTGCCTTAGCAATATTGTTAAGGAATATTTTTTTTAATTTTTTAATTTCTATTCATACTTGCATAAACATTTTTTTGTGTATGAAATATCCATTAACATTTTTGGAATGGACAAACATATTATATTTGTCTCCCATATACCAATATTGATCGTTACATCAGAAGCAACAGAATATCAAGTTTCAGTTGGGTTGGGTCCAAAACACATCGACATTCACATAGAGAAACATTACAGTTCAGAGTATATACTTTTTGATGTTTATGACCGAGTGTTGTTGCTATAGAAAATAAATTAACTTAAAATTGAAAAATGTGCGAGGATATTTTACAATTTTTGTTCTTGATTTATAAGCGGTGCAATTGTCGAAATGGCAAACGTTGTTTTCCCTCCTAAAATTTCCGTGGATATAATTTTTGTAATAATTTAGATATCAAGAGCCGGAATTGTCATTCAGTATTCGGATTTAATTAGATTATTTCGCAATATGTTTATACGACTTCCACATAACGGTAGCCCAATGCTGTGTAAACTTTTTATAGCTTTCACCATAAGGTAAAATGTATTTTAAATTTGTCATTCCCTTTGCAACACTGGGGGCCCAGAAAGTATCTGTATATATTATTGATCAGAATAAAAATCTATGTCGAAATCACGATTGGATGATTGATTGGATGTTTGTTAATAAAAATAGTATATATCGGGGGATGTTGACACGGGTTTCAACCGATTTTTTTATAATTTGGTAATTGGGGGTTTCAATGTATACCGAACCTACTTACTTAAAATTATTAATATTGACTCAAGTATTGTGTCAAAAAGGCATATGACCACTTTTTATGATAGCCCCCATATACCGTACTCCCCATTATTCCTTATTTTGGGGTGTTTGGTTCCGCGATAATTTATTATTTTAAATTCTCATATGGTAGCAAATCTTTCTACCAAAAATTATGAATATTGGTTCACTTTTTAAGATATTCCCCATATAACGGTACCACCAGTAGTTTTTAGGCCTTTAGGCACATTTTTAACCAATTGATTAGATACTTTGGGTTCTCATTGGGCAACATATCTCCATACCAAAAGTTATCGATATCGGTCTACTTTTTTAGGATAGCTTCCACATAGTGGTACCCTCAGTCCCGAACGACTACTGGTATAAAAGTTTGGCCCGGTCGAACATAACGACGTTTTCACTCGTTATTAGATGTCCTAATTTTATATATGTCGGTAATTGATATATTGAGGTATTCGTAAAACGAATTGGTAACATCGTGAGACTCTATGTTATAATATATGCTTTTGACGAAGGTTTTGGTATATCCTTCACATTAGATATTATGCCTATTATGCATTTGCTGGTTTACCGATGGTATCGGATATATGCGAGTTTTTGTTTTTATAAGTTCAAACATATTAACCACCGATTAGGCATTTAACCACGATATAATGGTATCACCTGATTTGATATTCGTGGCATAGCAAAATTTTAGGAACTTTAAGGAATAACATGTTCCTATTGAACTATTTTTATTATGTACATATATTCAAACAAAAAAATCTAGAGCATGGATCTTAGAATCAAAATTCTATGAATGGATATAAACTCCATTCAGAATGTCTTCTAAATTGCATTTGTCCCAATATGTATATGCATTCTATACAATGATCGAGTGTGCATTCCATGACATATTTCTCAACTATTTTTTGTATTTCCACAAAAATAATTGGTCTGTTCCCGTACAATCCAATTGAAAAAAATAAAATATTTTGAAAATTTTCAATAATTGACAAATGAAGTCTTAAAGGAATGATACGCTACCCATTTTTGACCAAAATATCTCCAAATAACACAACGACATGGTGCAATCAAAATGGCTCGATACTAAATTCGCGGAAATGTAAATATGCTTCATAATATATTTTGCAAATTTTTCGCGGTTTTCGACTTTCTCTCACCTTTTAAACCATCTCTGGAGCTCCAGCAATATTTCAAGACTACGATAAGAAAAGTTTTGTCAAAATCGGTGCAGTAGTTCTTGAATTATGGTGAAAACCCTTAAGAAACTAAATATTGCGCCATCTGTCGGATGAACTTCAAACTACACAGAAACACTCCTCACGCCCCATAGAACATGTACATACAATTTGGTCCAAATTGGTGCAGTAGTTTTTGAGTTTAGCGATCACGAACATACATGTAATTTTTATATATATAGAGATATAGAATATAGATATATGGATATAGATTTAATATACTACAATTTGAAATTTATATTTTTATATTATTCAGTTTCATAACTTTTGAAATCCGTTTCAAATGTATATTTAAAATGTTCTCATTTGTAAATAGAATATTGAAGCATAATAATATTTAAACTTACCTTATTTATATCCAAAATTGTGTTATTTTTTCTTGAAATACAAATTCAATTGATATTCTAATCCTTTTTAAAATAATAATCCTTTTTAAAAACAGCAAAGTTTATTTATTCATATGTCGTTAATAAGTGTCATATGATAAAAAGTCAACATTGAAAACAAACAAATCACCCCGTGTATAAATTCTTTGACATAAATGCATGTAATTACATTGGCATACACTGTAAAATTCCTTTGATCCTGAGTATTTTTTTTTTTTTTTTTGAATGCAATAATAATTTTAATTATTCTTCAAAGAACTCAAAGTATCAAAGCCTAATACATAATTTTACTTTATAAGCACACATCGATATACGAATATACGTATCTACCATATACGTTTAGATAATTTCACATGGATTTCCATTCACCTTTATTCTCACATAAACTATTCTCAACATCCTATTTTTCTCAACATCCTCATCATCATCATCACCCATATCAAAAAGTAAAACATTTTACTTTTGATTGTCTTTGCCTTTGTGCGAAGGTATTGTCTGTTTGTCTGATTTCGTTTCGATTTCTCGTTTCGTTTCGCTGTGCCAAAGGATATAATGCAGAATAAATCACCGTTAATTTGAACCGCGTAATGACAATGTCAATTTTGATATGCAAATATTTGATGTGTTATGACGGCAGGAGACAGTCTCAAATGCAGGCTAACGCACACATACACACAGAGAGTCGCTTCCTGGGCACAGAGAGATATGGCGCCCAACAGAAATGTATGACGACGAATCGAATCGTCATCATCGTTCCTAACGATACCAAACAACAACATCGTTAAATTGAGATTGTGTTGTGTGTATGTGAAAGGCCAACTTTCTCAATTTGTTGTTTTTGTTGTATATAGAGGCTGTTTACATTATCCTTAATTTCTTTTTAAGTAAAAATATAGCATGCGAATGTGTGTGTGTCAAGCCCGATTTAAAAAGAAGACCTATTGACAAAAAACAATATACATATGGGATAGGTGGTTTAAACTATACCATCTTTCATTGAAATTGCAAATTGGTCGATACAAGCGATATAAAATAAATATTTTTAAGGGGACCCCATCACTCTCGGTTTCAAACGAATTGGATTTTGATTTTCTTTTTAATTCAAAACTACACTAACTCAAGATGTTCCTTTAACATTTTAAAGTAAAAATCTGAAAAACTCTTGAAGATATAGACGATTTATTGTGTTAGCATCAAGCGACGACAGAAGTGCTTCTTAAACTTTAAACGAGTTTTTCTCGAAATCGTGTTTTTACAAATAACTCAAAAACGATTAATCCAAGGTAATCGGTCAAGATTTTCCTTATTTTCTAACATCGAAAATAGGATATTTAAATTAAATATTTAACCAATAAAAAATAGCTTGCCAAAAATAACCCGGAATGGTAAATTTCACCAAGAACCGGTAATACCAAGTAGAATACCTGGGACATCATTCTGACTGCTATATACTAACTGGACTAAAACCCAAAATAAGCAATATTTATGTGAATTCAATATAAAAAAATAATTATTGTCAAATAAAAGCAATTGCAACCTCACAGTGAAAAGTATAGGATTCAAATCCGGGCATTGAGGAAGTGTTTGAATCGCTTTTGGACAATTTTAAAGCATCCATTCTCGAATGATTTGGAATTTGTGCTTGAGTTCATTATTTTGATAAAATTTAAATGTAGTGCCCAATACAAACTTTCAGCGCTACATTTCAAATTATCTTTTAGAGTGTTTAAATAATAAATCTTATCGACAATTCATTCAATAAAAACGAGATTTCCTTCTCCGGCAGCTCTCATACAACCCCATACTATTAGCCATATCCTGCGCCATACCTTACTTTGTTCATCCGACCCAAACAATTAAAATTTACTTTCATCGGCAAAAGTAACAGATTTCCAAAGTAAAAAATCCTTTTTTCGTATTCCTGAATGAACTCCAATCGGATTTTCCGGTTTTTGGGGTTTATAAATGGCTTTTTCAGTGCAATCTACCATGAGGCCGCAAAATTCTTAGAAATGTTTCTGATTTTCGTTTTTTGCCAGATATTTCTCTGCAATTTCAGCAAATTTAGGTGCACTTAGCTTTGGATTATCGACCACTTGTCGAAGCAAATACTTTTCGTTTCTTATATTGAATATTTTTTTCTCGCTGGTTTTCGACTTGTTGCAAATTTTTTTCTCGGTTTTGTACCTCAATAAAATTTTTTGGACAGCAGATCGAGTATCTATTTCCGAGCAGCTATTTTCCGTTGAGATTTTCCTTAGTTCAGTATGGTGAAGAACTCATTTTCTCTCGTCAATCGTTTTGTGGCTTCCCATGGTCTCAAATTCTCACGATTGCTATTCAAATTAGCTAACTCACGCTTGTATAAACATTTCAGGTGCAATATTCAACTTGATATTCCATAAGAAGATTGACATTTAACCGTTATTAAGTTGTAAATAATACCGGTGGATACTTTTCACTGTGAGATTGTAACTGCTTAAGTTTAACAATAATTAATTTTTTATATTAAATTTATATAAAAGGATGTTCATGTTCACATATAAACCAGTAAGGAAAGTAGTAAAGTCGGACTGGGCCGACTATATGATACCCTTCTCCACTTTGGGTATATTCTACATATGTATCCTAACAGACGTCGCCTTTTTGAAGGAACATTGACATGAAATTGAACGAACTTAAATATGTGATCTTTATCGTTATCTAAACCGACAAACATAAATACCTACACATGTCATTGTGCAACCTATGCAAAATTTTGTAAGTCGATTTGAAGCAAACTTGACACACGCTATTTAGTATGCTGCACGGTTTAAAATTTAATCTCAATCAGACATCCATTGATTACTTGATGTATGTTGGAAGCTATGCTATATCTATATCTGAACCGATTTGAGGGAAACTTGCCAGAGATTAATTTATATTAACTTCGGAACGTTGTGTCAATTGGCTTAGCTATAGATCTTTAGTGCACCATATACTTAATATCGGACGAAAATATAAACAGGATGTGTATGTAAATCTGAACCGATTTTCACGTAACTTAGCATACACCATTCTAGACAAATCTAAAGATATATAGGGACTTTGGTGCACCAATTACCTTAAATCGGACAAAAGTATATATGGGAGCTATATCTAAATCTGAGCCGATTTTCATGAAACCTAGCACATATTATTTAAGACACAATTCACTACGCTATGCCAAATTTAGTGCAAATGGAAATATATATAGGGACTTTAGTGCACCATTTACATAAGATCGGACGAAAATATATATGGGACCTATATCTAAATCTGAACCGATTTTCACGAAACTTTGCACACATTATTCTAGACTTAATTTAGTACGCTATGCCAAAATTCGTGCAAATCAAAATCGGACGAAAGTATATATGGGGGCTATATGTAAATCTGAACCGATTTTCACATAACTTAGCATACACCATTCTAGACTTAATTCACGCTATACCAAAATTCGCGCAAATCTAAAGACATATAGGGACTTTGGTGCACCAATTACCTTAAATCGGACAAAAGTATATATGGGAGCTATATCTAAATCTGAACCGATTTTCATGAAACCTAGCACATATTATTTAAGACACAATTCAGTACGCTATGCCAAATCACGAAACTTTGCACACATTATTCTAGAATTAATTTAGTACGCTATGCCAAAATTCGTGCAAATCAAAAGATTTGCAGGGACTTTGGTGATCCCATTTACCTAAAATCGGACGAAAGTATATATGGGGGCTATATCTAAATCTGAACCGATTTTCACGAAACTTATCACACTTCATTTTAGACTTAATTCAATTCGTTATGCCGAAATTTGTGCAAATCGAATGATTTTCAGGGACTTTGGTGCACCATTTAAATAAAATCGGGCGAAACTATATATGGGAGCTATATCTAAATCTGAACCCATTTTCACGAAACTGCGCACTCATCATTATAGACTTAATTCAGTAGGCTAACAAAATTTCGCGTAAATCGAATGATTTTCAGGGACTTTGGTGCACCATTTACATAAAATCGGGCGAAACTATATATGGGATCTATATCTACATCTGAACCGATTTTTCAATTCAATTTCAATAGGGCTCGTCCTTGGGCCAAATGAATGAGCTGTGCTAAATTTCATCCAATTCAAATCAAAAATGCGACCTGTACTTTGTTTATAATTTAACAAAAACAGATAGACGGGCGGACGGACATAAATCGACTCAGAAAGTGATTCTATGCATATTATGAAAGGAAACCATGGGTATATCTCGATTCCTTTTGCCTGTTACATACATATGCACAAAAACATAATACCCTTCACCACAGTGTGGTGAAAGGTATAAAAAGAATAAAATTTTTTTCATTAATTAAAACGCTATTATGCATTATTTATAATGAAAAAAAAAATATAAAAAATAAATAACGACTGTATCTTGTCGTCTGTCCAGGGTATTACTTGGCATTTTAAAATTTAAATTATTGGGTTTCTTGATTGTAATTTGTATGAACCAAAATATAAGAATCATGCAAAAAAGTTAATTTTATTTCCTTTCGAATTACATTCAAATGGTTAATATATTATCACCGTTCTCTTCGCAAACCCTAGTTAAATTTTTAACACAATACACATAAGATCAGTGGTCGATTATACTCCAAATATTTTGAATTTTATCGATTTTTTTATTTCTGTTCAAATTTTATGAAACATTAACAAATTCTGCATATTGTTATTGTTATAAAATACAGTTAAAAATCGATTTTGTAATTTTCTAAGTAGAATTTTTTTAAAACAAATAAACATAATTTGGTATTTATTAAATAATTTTGAGCCAATCTCCTATATTCTTCTTCTATTTATGAAAAAAATATCCAAAAAGTTATATTTTATTCACCTAACACATTCACATATAAAAAATAACAGCTATATCGAAATGTCCATCCGGTAAATTAAAAAAAAAATCAAAATTCAATCGCTCAAAAACACATCCTGCCGACGGCATATGTAATTTTTTTAAACCGACGATAACGGTATTCATAGCAAACATTCCATTAAAATGTAAACGTACGTACGTACAAACGAATTTTTTCACAAATATCGACGTTTGACGCAAACCAAGAACAGTTTCCCAGAGTACAGGATTCGCGTACACGTACTCTCTACTACTATTGTTTGCCATCTAGATGGCATATCGAGTCATAAGTCGTCCAAAACGAGTAATGGGAGAAACCAAATTGATGGTGAACAAGCAACAACAACAACATCAATAACACCAACAAAATACAGTTACAAAAAAATGAATGAACGTCAAATGTCAGAACATTTAAATGATACCACCCCAATTTACTCAAATTACAAAACTCACCCATACAAGGCCAGCAGAGCACACATGGCCATGCATCTCTTTCACACATGGAATGGATTTTGTTTTTACAAAATGTCTTCTCACTCTCTCTGTCTCACTGCTACTGCGCCTTTGCTTTGGTTTGCGCCTTTCTCCTAACGGAAGAAGGGGTGTTTCTTTCTCACAATGAGTGAACAGCACCAACAACAACAATAGCAACAACAGTGACCGTGTGATTATGTGCGGAACCCATATTTAGTGAAATCATCTTGCTCCGATGTGGTGGTGGTATAAATTGCATCATATGTCTGCCATCATTACGTACAACAGTGGCTTGGTTGAGATGCAACACTACTCCTGCTACACGGCTTGTTGTCTTTGTTTTGCTTTTTTGCGGGTTCTATTGCTTTTAGTAGTCATTGTTCAACAACAGCCATCGTTCACTCAGCAGCCATCACCTTTAGGATGCAAGGAGGAACATATTATTTTGCAAGCTGGCTGGCAGCCACAGTTATCGTCATCGCACCTCAGCACCCAACAGCACCCATTACTTATTCTCAAAGTATGCGCCGCTTTGCTGGCGACAATGATTCCATCCATCCAACCATCCATTTTGTTGGTTCTTTTTTTCGGTAGCTGTGCAAGTTCCCTTTCCACCGGGGTAACCCATTACTTACTCGTTGATTTTAATTCCATTCTTTTTTAGCTTTTGTTTTCGATCCATCACAGTAGGGTTTGTGTGCATAGCTGCTGTACGAGTATTTCTGTATGTATGTAAGTTTGTAAGTTTGTGTGTTTGTACATATTTGTATTGCAATTTAGTTGATTTGCTCCTTTTTTCGGTTCGCTTCTTATTTGCAGGTGGTCTTCGTCGTCCCGTTGTATATTGTAGTACTATGGCGGCGGAATAATATGAACGAGATGGCACAGATGGGTGCAGGGAACGAAGCCAGAATGTCTGCACATACACACACACACACACACATTTTGACTAGATGGAGGACACTGACTGGCTGGATGGTTGGTCGACTGACTGCTGCTGTTTGGTAATGTGGCATTTTATGTTTTCAGTACAATGGGCCTTTTGTGTTCTTGTCCTCCATTAGTGTACCTTTCTGTTGGATTTTATGGTGATAATGATGGGTTTCTTTCAGTTCCAACTGTTGAAGGGAATTTCATGTTGTTGTTGTATTTATATGAAGTTTATTTACAAAAATAAACAAATGAATATGACCGGGGAGTCTGCGACGGAGAAAAGTATAGCTTAGCTGTAAGTACAAATATAGAAAAATATATAACATTTAAATAAAGCACCTCCAGTTTTAAATATTTGGGAAATTATATACATATTTATATCGAAATGGAGATATTATTAAAGCATTCGGTTTGAAGATTTTACAACAGAGACCAATGTTTGTGGTTTGGAGAAGAAATGTCAATCATTAGTAAGTTCGAAATAAAATAAAGATTATCAGGAGATTATCCCTAGCAAAACACTCTGGAAATTGATGCGGACCAGTGATGAATTCCGAAACTATAATATTCTAGCTTATAACAAATAACTATTTTAATATAAAACCGGCAAAGAAAGTAATGTCGGACGGGCTGACTATATGATACCTTTCACCACATTGGTTATACACAACTTATGCTAATAAGATTATTATTATTGTAACATACGGCGTAGTTTTGGCGGATCCTTGAAGGATTCAAACTTCCGTCAAGAATACGATGGAGAGCATATGGGGAATCTTGACTTGTTGTGTCTATGCAGAAAACCGCCAATAACAAACTGTGTTTAACCCCAAAGGAGTGATTATCGATGAATGGTGGTCAATTGATGAATAATTGCGAAAAAAAATGATAGACAGTATGATGGATAGTATTTTTAATTATTTTAGTTAAATAATATCTGTTTTTGATCATTTTATTGTGCGCATTGACTTAATGGGTCCATTTTATTTGTCAACTAACATACCAATTGAATTAAAGGTACGCAGGGTATGAATTAGACAAAATATCAAAATCTGGAGTGATTCAAAGCAAGCTTGAAACTCGCTATTCGGTATGCTGCAGCACACACAATTTAGATGAAATCGGTCGAAAATATATATGGGGGCTATATCTGTATCTACACTAGGTTCAACAAAACTCAATAACGTGATTCTGGTACATTATGCAAAATTTCGTCGCAATCAGGGGAAACGTTGAGTATTTAGGACACCATTTAGATAAAATAGACCGAAAATATATATGGGAGATAAATAAAACCAGTGAGCGGAGCAGTATAGTCGGACGGGGCCGACCATATGATACCCTACACAACTTTCACGAAAATCTAACTTTGTGTGGTTCTATATTCTGATCTTGGGCAATATTTTCACTCTCTTGACCTTCACCGTGGGTTGTGTTGTTATGTTCGGCTTCAATTGTGGCCTATATATCAAATCGAAAAAACCCAAAAAATTAAGTTTTCGGTCCATTTTATCCCAATATTATTATCTGATCATCACCGGAAATTATAGGCGCTGTCCTTGGCCATACATGGATCCTCATGGAAAATTTCAAAGCGATCAACGCTATATTTTCGCCCTCTAGGGTGGTAATGGCTTACTAAATAATATTTGAATACGTAAGCACCTGTAAATATTTAAGTATAACTCCCACATCCGATTACATACGACAATGTAATTGGTTTCAATTTAAAGGTCAACCACTCCTCTTGGATATTCTATTAACTTCTTGGGTCTTTGTTCTTCAGGGGTAAATATATACGCTATAGAATAAAAATTTTGTCATTTTTAACAGGGTCCATTTGACACGATATATATTGACCGATCTTTATCAAATCTTGCATGTTTATTCTCTGGCCCCTTCTCCATGCAAAAATTCGCGGGGTTTGGGCCATAATTGCGACCTCTGGAGCGACCAGAAAAACAGACAAAAATAAAGTTTTTGGTCCATTTTATCCCCTAAATATTAACCGATTTTTCCAAAAACAATAGGGGTCTTCATTGGCCAGAACCCATCCTACATGCAAAATTTCGTGTATCGTATCGTGTTTACAAATTATAATGGACAGACGGACGGACACACATGTCTAGATCGACTTAGCTAGTCGAGATATGACTATCGGTATACTTAAAGGTGGGTTTAGGACCAATATTTCGCGGCGTTACAAACTTTTGGGGCTGCACAAAGCTATAATACCCTGACAACATAGTTGTGTAGGGTATAAATATGAGTCGATTTCTACTTAATTTTGTGACATCCGGACAAAACTTAAGATTTGGGAAGCACCACTTACATAAAATCGAACATATATATAGGAACTATATCTAAATCTGTTCCGCCAATCTGAACTTGATTCAATACGGTGTGCACCATTTTATCTCTACCGGACATATCTTGTGTGTTTGTGCATCGTTTATTGCTGTGTATGTTGTTAACCAGGTTTTTATTTATCAGCTCCCCAAGTGCTGCCGGCTAGCGACTTGAGAACCTTGTTCTGCTCCTGACCTTATCGCAAATAGATTTGGCATGCTCGGATGACTTATAAAGGTTATGGGTACATTCGATAACCTTTATAAGTCGTCCGAGCATGGAGATTCCATCCGGACCAAGCGCTATGGATGGTTTTGCTCTTCTGATGGCACTTGCAACATCCTCTAACCTAAATTGTGGTGGTTCCTCCTACACTAGAAGAGATTGTATACGGCGCAATACTCTTCTCGTCGTCCTTTCACACTCGGGGTGCTTTACAAACTGCCGGTTGAAACAACTCACGCAACACTTCGGATCTGTCACCTCAACGCCGTTAAACGAGACAGACAGTCGATCATCCTTCCTTCCTGGATTCGATAGCGACTGTACCGTTGCCCACGTGAAATGTCAAGTCACGTCATTCCTCAGGTCTGGAGACACGATGGAAATGGCTGGAGAGCTTTGGCAGTCTCCCCTTATCCGGGTGGGTATGTACTCATTCACCGTGCAAAACGTTGAGCTATTTATTTGCTCGGCCAGCGCCATACTCCTTCTGGTCATTACCTATGACGGAATGGCATGCAACGTAGATTGATACTGCGGAGATTGCGGGGGAGTCACGTAATCCGAGACGACGATGATAACGTGGACCAGCATTTAGTCCCTTCCGCTATATTCTTAAAATAGAAGAACTAATAAAATGTACCCATTCTCCGCATCCGTTGCATCTCACCGAAATAGATCTATGATGGTTCATACAAAAGGACACGAAATATACTAATTTTTTAAGGATATGCATAGCATCACTATCTGAACATTTTCATCCGCCTGTCTCTTCTTGTGTTATTGCAAACAAAGTAAAGCACGAATTTATTTTCCAAATTGGATGGAATTTGGAACAGCTCATTTATTTGTATAAGCACAAACGCTAATGAAATTGGGGAAAATCAGTTCAGATTTAGATATAACGCCGAAGTATATCACTCTTCATGACGCCGAAATTCCAAATTACAGCACGTTTGGTTTGAAATTGCGGCAAAACGCTTCAATATACTGAAAAAGAGGCGAAACTGTGGATTCATATGTAATATTTTCAATACCAAACACCAAGGTGCAGTGTCTTATATATTCGGTATATATTATTGTAGGTTTAAATGAGAATTTTAGGAGCACCTCTAATCTAAGACGGTGTGAGTGGGCAAGAGGTGGCGTAAACCACCCCTTTTTCAGATTAATCTAACCTAAGAGCATACCATGTATGTATATACCTAAAGTGATGGCGGGTATCATATGGTCAGTTGCGTTTGATTTTTGAATTATAGGTACAACAGTAAAAATGTATCACTCCGTATCTTTGACGAATTTGCCTTTTTTTGGTAATATACATCCAAAGAGATTCATCCTCAAAAGGAATTTAATTTAAATTTATTTCATGGCCTGCCTTTATATGTTCCTCACTTGTTGTTTATTTATCATTTTATTAAGCCAATAGCAATAGTCTACGTATATTTCAAAACAATATTGAAGACATTATGCTATTACTAACAATGGATTTTAAATACAAACCACCAATTGATAAAAGACAAGATTCACACGCAATTAAAAAAAGTTCACAGGAAATTAATTGCCAATTAAAATTTCCCATGATATGAGCATGCCACTGACACACATTCACACATGTCTCAATGGGTTAATGCAACAATTAAATAAATCCTGCAGGCAATTATTTGCCAAGATAACCTAATATGTTGATTGCCAAAGTTCACTCAAAGTGGCTACCCAATGTGTCCAGGTGCGAGCTTAACTTCATATGTTTTAATTCTTTACATTTATACAAAATAACAATAGTCACTCGCTCGCTTGCTCGATCTCTTCCTTGCAAGTCAACATTATTGCCAAACAATCAAACGTTTAAAGGAAATCCATAACAGCGTCATACAAATCGAAAACAATTTCAATTTCTTTTGAATACCTCAAAGGGGTTCTTGGCAATATGACTTTTTCTTAAATGTTTTGAATACCGCAACACAGTTGAGAAGAAAACTATTGTCGACTTCTGCTTGCCATGCAGCAGCAGCTTGGCATGTCGTGGCATGTGAGAATTAAGATCCTGTAAATATTTAATATTTTCACAATGTAGTCCCGCTTTTATCAAATATTAAATAATTGTTCTTTTCTTCATTGTTCGCCACCACTCGACCAGGTCCTCCACGTCTTCCACAGTGCCGTTGTGGAAGTCGTTGCCGCGTTCGTCCCTTTATACACAGTAGCGAGTGCTACGAATTAAACAAATACGATCCTTGGCCAGGATAAAGGCATCGAAACGCACACTCACACATCCTTGCTGGCATTGGGCGAACAATAACGAAACAACCAAGGCATCGGCAGCAATCTCGCCAGAGTACATCAACAACACCAGCAGAGAAAATTAAAAATTTAAAACACCACAAGTTGGCACAGCGAGTGGGGGGAGGACGGAAGAGTAGAGCAACTCAACGTCAACAATGACACACGGAACAGGCAACAGGAACATACATACATATATACAACGTAAGCTCGCCCGTTCGCCTGCCAAGCCCTCTCGCTAGTTATTCATTCCGAATCTGAAAGGATTGCTTGCGAAGACTGGAGGTTTTTGTTGGCTGTAAAGTAATCATTAAATCTACAGGAATTCCAGTCCAACAGATATTCATATTTAAATGTAAAACTGTTGGCAACGGGAATCGGAAGCAAAACCCTATGTCAAGACAGCATGGATGTATGCCGTATACACCATTGGGGAATTGTTGCTGAACAACAATAGATTCCATTTGCAAAAACAAGGTATATCAAACATACATATTCGTAATCATAGATAGAATTGTGAATATTTACGCAATGACGCACAAAGGCCTGACAAAATAAAGGCCGAGAATATTAAAATGAGAAGTTCATGAAAACATTTTAATTTTAAAAGTTTTTACTCTGAGTCATTTAAAATCCAGTAAGAAAAGTGCTCTTTACCACATTGGCTATATTCAAGAGATGCATTTTTGATGGACCATTGACATGAAAGTGGACTACATTAAATATATGACCTGTGTCTATATGTGACCCGAATTCTATTACGATTTTAGCATGTCTGTCTGTTGTCTAGCCTCTAAACGAATTGGGGTAGATCGCCAAGATTTACCATTTTGTAATTTTGAGTTATCATTTGTCTGCAGGCAGGTCAATTTCGAAGATGAGCAATATCGTCCCACGTATAGGCATATAAGGGTACCCCCCAATTTTGGGGTTCTTGCACGCGCTATTGAAGCGAATTCGCTTAATTTGGTACAATGGGTTGTTATTTGGTATCAAATGGGGTTCTTGAGCGTGCTTTTTAACTGAATTTGGTATAATGGGTTCTTCTTTGGTACATCAATTCACACACAATCTTTAAATTATTCATTATTCTACATCACTGAGCGCAGTTCATTATTTAATGCAACCATTTTTTCTTTGATACACAATTTGCTAAAAATCGGACGAAAATATATATGTGAGCTATATTTAAATCTGAACCAATTTCTATAAAACTTCTATAAACCACGTTTGCCTATCCTAAGGTCTGTACGTTTTGCAAATGTTATGCCAATCGGATATATGGGAGCTATATCTAAATATGTACCGAATTCAATAAAACTTGCCACACGTTAGACTACACTAACTTCAGTACGCTTTGGAAAATCTTGTGCCAATCGGACAAATTTGACTCTTTGATGCACCATTTGCTAAGAATCGGACAAAAATATACATGGGAGCTATATCTGAATCTGAACCGATTTCAATAAAACTTGGCACACGTAAGACTATCCTAACTTCAGTACGTTGTACAAAATTTTCTGCTAATCGGACTAAATTTGATTCTTTGGTGCACCATTTGCTAAAAATCGGACGGAAATATATATGGGATCTAAATATGAACCGATTTTTTTCCAATTTCAATAGGTTTCGTCCCTGTCCCAAATAAATGAGCTGTGCCAAATTTAATCCAATTCAAACAATTTAACATGGATAGTTAGTCAGACGGACGGACAGACGGACAGGTATAAATCGACTCAGTAAGTGATTCTATGCATATTCTCAAAAGGAAACATGGGTCTATCTC
Source organism: Musca vetustissima (assembly GCF_032173495.1). NCBI lineage: Eukaryota > Metazoa > Arthropoda > Insecta > Diptera > Muscidae > Musca > Musca vetustissima. Next base: position 25,003 of record NW_026886658.1, on the reverse strand, counting down.
GTTTCCTTTTGCCTGTTACAAAATATATGAAAAAATAAAAATATGGGATGTTTATACGCCAAAACCTGGTCCTATATTGAAAATTTTCTGCGAGGAAGTATTACCTTTGGTTAGGGTGCCGTTATATGAGTGCAAAAAAGGGTGGTTGTATGAGGACTACTCCTAAAAGGGGAAGAATATTAATAAATTTTGGTAAGAAGATTTGTTACCAAATTACAGCGACCATTCATACTATGGTGGAGGGTATAAAAAGTTGATTCATATCTCAACCCCCAGGAAATATAATCTTAAATATGACGATATTTCTCATTCACTAGACAGGCATGGCTAAATCAACGAAGATTTTAATCCGACGATTATTTCGAGGAGTTGCAAACAAAATTACAATCCACCAGAACTTGGGCACTAAAAATCTGCCAAAATTTTTAACAAATAAGGCCCTACTTGAAGGCACCAATTGAATCAAATTCCGCCCCAGTAATAAAATATTTTGCGTAAAGTCGAACATTACTATGTCAGTTATTTGTGATGAAAAGTACACTGGAATGTTTGCATATAAAATCTAAATTCATAAAAAATTATAGAAGAATAGTAAAATATACTACAGGAATACAAATGGAAACGCAATAGCATGACAATAGCAATTCATATCCAGAATGTAGAGTTACCATAGCAAAATAATATAATAAATAGAAACATTATTTATTAATTGTGCTAAAAAAATAAGAATAGTAATTTAATCTGTAGATATTTTGTTTACTTTTTAATACCCCTGACACTCTTCTCAAACTTTATTGTTTCGTGGATTGTGACTGTTCTCTAATTAGATTACGAGAGATATGACAAATACCCACAAAAACTACTTTAGTAAGAATTGTCTCTAATATATGATGAAGGTCCGATTCAAATTAGAATAATCACATTACATTTTATTTACGGTACAGTGTATTGGCAAATCTTAATGGAATAAAATGGTTTATGTCTATAATTACAAGTGAAGTGAAGCGAATAAGAAAATAAATAATGGAAAACAATATCAGAACAATGGCCAACCAGATTACGCTTACAGAGCCATATCCTTTTCGTGAAATTTTGAATAACAAATTCGCAATGTGGCTGTCCTATATGTCATCGATAGCCTCACGAATTCAACACTTGCGATCTTGAATCGACGCTGGTGTATTGTCGTGCCGCTTTTTTATGTGGTCCCAGTTTAGGGGATTTATCACCAAAATGGGGGATTTTTGTTTGGAAATGAGAATTAGATTTTTGATTTGGGGATCTGGGAATATTTAGAGGATTACATTTTCGAAACAATCAATGAATTTGAGACAGGGATGCGAAATTCAATTATTCAAATTGTACTGGGTTTCAATAAAATGTGTATTTTTTTCTGTTCGATTGTACATTTTATATATATTTAAATTTTTATTGTTATTAACAATTAATAAAAACATACATAAAGAATTCATTTTTATATACACATAGATCAGATGAACACTTACAAATTAACAAGAAGGTACATAATAATTCATTTGTTCTACGTACTTATAAGTCTTATACATATATAAAATGATCAATTAAGTAAAACTTTTTGGCAACATATTCTTATGTAGCAGCATGAATTCAACAAATCCTTCGTTTAGAAAAGATTTGAAGCAGTCGAAACATGTAGTCTGTTTCTTTCTTTGGTTTTAATTATATTTTAATATGAAAATACCCTTTCCACATTTGCAGATGAATGTGGAATAGATAATAATCCTCTAAAAAGTTGGAAACATTTCTTCCTTTAGTTCCTTTTTGACTACAGTCGATTTTGAAAGACTTAATAATTTTTACTTGCATTCTGGTATCCTCAGACTGCATTTCTAAATTGATATTATTTAAAATTTTTGGTAAATATTGTGAGAATAAAAATAACAGTTTGTAAAAAGGGTTTGAAAATTCTGAAATAATAGAATTGAGCCTTATCTTTCGGGAATCAGCTTCGAAATCTTTGAGTGTGAAATAATATTGAAGTGATTCCCACTGCCCCAAAATCGTTTAAATAACTTCTTGACGTGAAAGCCATCGAGTTGTTGAGTATTTAAAAACAGCACGAATATCTGTACCGAAAGATTCCTGAATCTCTCATCTCGCTCATAGAACATTTACAGAAATAATGGTTAATATCTTTACTGAATTTATCAATCTGATCTGTAATACTGAATTTTGAAGCGGCGTAGACACTAAGTTTAAACTATGGCAATTCATTTCATATTGTATGTTTAAGCGCGTTTAATACTTTTAAGTGAGAAGAATTTGATACAATTTAGAAATGGTGTTAAATATGTCATTGGGGTGCTATTATATTTTTGACTTCCAAATAGTGCTAAAATTAGTACAATTGTACCAACTTTTGCATCCCTGATTTGGAATATGATTTTGAGGATGAATTTTTATCGACATGTTTTTTCAAAATGTATAAACAGTATTCACAGCAAATTTCCGGCAATTGACTTGAAGATCCGAAATTCAGTTCCATTTTGAAAATCGCAAAGAAAATGCCCCGAAGGCATGGAAATGCTGCTGCTGAGCCAAATCCAGTTAAGGACTTTGCAGGAATATTTTCAAATATGCTTCTCATCATTTGGTAAAACATTTCAATACAAAAACATGTAGAGATTAAGTTATGATTTGAATTCTTTTATTATACCCTTCACCACACTATGTCTTCGAGCATATGTTTGTAACAGGCAAAAGGAATCGAGATAGACCCATGGTTCCTTTTGAGAATAGGCATAGAATCACTTTCTAAGTCGATTTATGCATGTCCGTCCATATATGTATTTTTGTGAGCAAAGTACAGGTCGCATTTCTGTTCCGAATTAGATGAAATTTTGCACAACTCATTTGTTTGACGCAAGGACGAACCCTATTGAAATTGAAGAAAATCGGTTTAGATTTAGATATAGCTCCCATATATATTTTCATCCGATTTTATCTGAATGGTGCACCAAACACACAATATTGTCCGATCGAGCGTGTTGAAACCGGATCAGATAGAGATATAGCTCCCATGTATAGTTCCATTTTATGTAAATGGTGCACCAAATTCCCAATTTTTGTTCGATTGTGACGAAATTTGGAATGAAACCCATTTCAAATTTCAAAATATTTTTATTACAAATGTTTTGATTTTTCAGGACTAATAAAAGGGGAAACGCATAAGAGGGTTTAAGGCATGACATGTTGAGATTACTTTGTTTAATGTAAAAAAAGAACAGTGTCCAAAATCATGTTTGACTCTGATATTCCTTTATAAATTGACATTTAATAAAATGCCAACTAAACATGCCATGTTTCCACCTTAATGTTGTCAGTAGTATATGATTTCTCCTAGTAGCACCAATAGATTTTAGATGGTTTGAATGGCCACCCAATGTTGGAGGGTATAAAAAGTTCGGTTCATCGAGCTTAACGGCGTTTTTACTCATTGATCCTTGTACGACTTGCAGGATATTCTATGTATATATATATATATATTTCATCGATATCTTTAATATTTATTAACGTTGCTTTGATAGCTGGCATATTGAGGCTATATATTTCGTAAATGTCTTTAAAGAAACATTAATTTGCTAATATAATTCATTATAATCTCAAACATATTTATTTTTTTTCGTAAATTCTCCCCCAAAACAATTTTGCGTACGGTAACCCTTTCACTTATCACAGTTATCATCGCCAGTTCAACATCATCATCTATGTGGCCATTATCAAGTATTTACACAGCAAAAATAAAGAACCCAAATGAACGAGCAGCAGTTGTAGTACTGAAATACATAAATGGAAAAAAAGAACAAAAGAAGAAGATGAGCAAGAACAAGAACAAAAATCCATCTACATTGGCTTTCAAATGACAAACGTCATTTCAGAAAATAAAATTGTTCCCAACAACAACAATATGGCCCCTACACTGCCTCCATATGTCATTATGGTATATATATATGTATGTAGAATAATATACATATGTTTGTGCATATGTATGCTGGAATATGTTGAGAATTATAAAAGTAAATAAATATAAGCTCAAACGAACAAAAGAGAAAGAGATATCAAGTGGCTGGCATTTTGTTGCAAAGAGGAAAAAACAACAACGAGTGTGTAAATAATAAAAGGCGTGTTTGTTTATCTCTCTCCATCACAAACTCCAACTGAAGAGAATGGCTTTCTTTAATAAATAAATTAAAAAGGGGAAAGTGTAGGAGGCTGCGCATTTGAAAATACGAGTACTCACTGTTTCTCTCTCTCTATGCTTCCTTATATTTCAATACGATAGCTAAAATCAGAGATGGATATTGTGTACCCTAAAACGTTTGTGTACACTGTGATGTTGTGATGAAACCAACATTGCAGAATGACTTTAAAATCCTTCAGTTCTGTGGAGCGGAGTCATGGTCTCTCATATATATATATATTTATATATTATTTTGCCATCTATTTCTATTATCTGTCATCTTCGAAGTCCCTTCGGAAAATCGTATGAACTATAAGAAGGATACGGAACACTGCACACAAATATACAGGAGCATATATGTAGATAGAACAGGATCATTGGAATTTAATCTGGCGAAAGTAAATGTGCAATCTAGATAGATATTTCAACCAATTGAAAAAAACCCATTCACATACCATTCTGAAATCAAGTAAACATTGCATGTTAAACGGGCAGACTTGAATTCTTTGGTGTATGAAATCAAGTAAAATTATGTAAGGGAGCTATATATAAATACATGGACCTAATTGCACACACCTTTATTATTTAATACCCTCTGCCAAATTTCGTGTGAATCGAACAAATATAGGCCCTTCGGTGCACCATTTACGAAAATATATGTAAGACCTATATCTAAATCTGAACCGATTTCAACAAACCTTATCACACATCATTTTTACCTCCATTGTATTCGCTATGCAAAATTGTTCTCAATCGGTGTATCATTCACAAAAATCGGGCGAAACTATATATGGGAACTATATCTAAATCTGAACCGAATTTAACAAAACATCACAAGCATCAGTCTGCACCTAATTCAGTACTCTGTGCAAAATTTTGTCTCAATCGGACAAATATTAGGAGTTTGGTGCATCATTTACCTAAAATCGGACGAAACTATATATGGGAGCCATATCTAAATCTGAACCGATTTTCTTCAATTTCAATAGGATTCGTCCTTGAGCGAAGTAAGTAAACTGCGCCAAATTTCATCCAAATCGGATTATAAATGCGACCTGAACTTTGTTCACAGAACCGACTGACGGACATGCGTAAATCGACTCAGAAAGTGATTCTATGCATATTCTCAAAAGGAACCATTGCACTATAGGTCAAATGACCGGTTTTTCTGTGCAAAATTGAAAAAAATCAAAGTGTCGATTCTCACGAGTTTTTGTTGTGTTTGTGTTTAGAACACTCCAAAATAAGGACACGTAATATTTATTAGTGCTAAATATAAAGTAGCCTTGAAAGTCGCTCAATACAATTTATTGTATGCTTAGTCAACATTGAGTGCGTATTATTTCGATTGTGTTTACAATAATTAATTATCAGTAGTGTTTGGCGGGTTATTTGGGATACCATTTGTATTTTGTTTTTGCAAAATAGTCAGGCTTAATCCCAGTTTGTTGTTTTTATAAAAAACAACTATTTATTAGTGGGGAATGTATGGCATTGTCCGCCGAGGGGTAAGGCAGGGAAGACTATAGTTTCGGATCTCGCCACTGATCAAACCATTGCTTTAACTAGCAATGCCATTGCTTTAACTAGCAATGCCAGCAACAACGTTATGTGCATTCGTCACAAAGTGACGACACATAGCAGTGGGAAATGTATTGTAGTTGTCTGTAAATGCCTTGTTGACCACGAAGTCAGGCGCCAACGAAACGAACTTCTCATTGGGGTCGTATCGCTGGTAACGTAAGAACTTCGAATTGTCACAAGAGACATTTGGGTTTGAAAGGTTTTTTGTAAAGAAGCTATTAATAGCTTCTGGGGAGAATATCCCAACAAAAAACTAAGGGAACTGATGAGGATCAGTGGCGAGATCCGAAACTATAGTCTTCCCTGCCTTACCCCTCAGCGGACAATGCCATACATTCCCCACTAATAAATAGTTGTTTTTTATAAAAACAACAAACTGGGATTAAGCCTGACTATTTTGCAAAAACAAAATAATTAATTATTTTTAAATGGAAAATATAGATACAAGAGAGCATATTTATATTAAATCAAAACATTTATATGTTTGCGATATTATACTTGAAAATAACCCTTTAGCCTATGAAAAATTTAAAGGGTTAAAGTAATTTGATAGATTGACTTTCAGTAAGCTATTAAAAAAATGACCCAACAGGGTAAGTGCACCAATAGTCGGCACTTTAAGAATTTTCGCTTTTTATACGTTTCACCATTCCAAGGGCATCCTTTCCACGAAATTGTATTTAGGTTCTTCTGTTTCGAAATTCTTACTATGGGACGTTTCCATCAGTGTTGTATTGAAAAAGTTATATAAAATAATATTATTTATTAAAATATTACAATTATAAAACATGGTGCCGACTTTGGGAACCTGTTATCCAATTCTCGGCATGTTTAAAAAAGGCATTTCAGAGGTAAAAAAATTAATAATGTAAAACTTTTTTTAACTTTTATTATGTAAAACAACACAAACTGATTTTTTATAAATTAATCGTTATTTAGAGCACTTATTTAAAATTGTTTGCAATTTTGAGCCAAAATGATAGAAAAGTTGCTTATTATTAACCCATATGCCGACTATTGGTACACCTTAAAAAATTTTGTTCCTAAGGTCTGCATCGATAAAAATATCATAACTACAAATATTTTTTAAAAAATTTAAATTCTAAAGTGTTCTCCTGTATGTTCTTTACAATTACGAAGAAGATCCTTGTAAAAATATATTATTTTAATATAATTACAAGTCTTTTGAAATTGGCATGTCCACAAATTTTTTCTTAAGAAACATGAATTATCGCCAGTGTTGATAAACCTCATTGACAAAATGCCAAATTTTGACTAAATAAATGTACTTAGCTCGAAAAAATTTTATACAGAGATAGGTTGCAGTGTTATAGAAGATTATTGAAGGTATTTTTTATTTTAGTCATAGGATTTTTTAGTTATTTGAAGTTATATAAAACAGATGCCGACTATTGGTACATGCCGGAATTAGGTACGTTTACCCTATGACCTCTTTGAATTTTTGCATATAAATTAAGTGATAAGTAATGGGTTAATATAAATTTATTTCAAGTTGCGTTTTGCGAGTAATGCCTCTTTTTCTAGGCAACATCCGTATAAAAAAATCGATCTTTTTGAAATATGGCGAAAAAAGGTAACAAAAAGAAAAAAGCTGGTGCTGTTTTTAAACATGTAGTGAGCAAAATTGATGTTGACAACATTTCAGTTGAAAGAGAGAAATTTTTAAAGCAAATAGCAAGGTGTATTTAATAAGGTGTAAGTGACAATCATATGTTTTAAACTTTTTTCTTTATTGTTTGTAAAGTAAATTGTCAAAAATATTTGTCAACGTTTCATTTCGATTTAAAATATTGTCTTTTGTTTTCGATTATTATTTTTTTATTAACAAAAGTGCAATGATAATGAATTTATAGGGACGGAATATTTGTTAATGCCCCAAGTGACGACAAGGAAGCGTGAGCTTAAATCAGTTCTAAATCCGGCCGCTGATTTGTTCCACATATTTGCCGCAAGTACAACTTGGGTTCCAAATTGCAAATATACATATGTATATGTGTGTTCTTACGATCGATTTAATAAGGAGATAAAATGAGACTGTTAAGGAAAAGGAAATCTGCCCCAAAATCCCCTGTTTCTCTCAAAATCAAGGAAATGGTGTTATAAAGCTTGTATTAGAATTTGTCCGTTAGTTTTCTACAAACGCCTGGCTAAATACAATTTGTTTACAATTTAAAATGAGATTCTGTCTATTGACAGATTGCATACGGGTTTGTGGTGTTTGACAGGGGATTTATGTCCTACAATTTTTCTACCAAGAAGCCACTTCTTCGAAAATTATATTGTAATTTAAAATATAAGCAAAATCCCCAAGGAACCAAGGCTTACATGTGGGACACTTTTCAAAATTATTATTTACTTTTGTCAAAACCTATTTGTCAGCATGACAATTTAATTTCTATAACAACAATGTTGTTTTTGTAAAATGTGTGTTGTTGTATCTGATGCATACACCTTATTAAATACACCATGGCAAATAGTACATTTATTTTGCTTAAAATTAGCAGAAAATTGGGAAAAATGTCACAGAAAGAATAATGTTTTCAAAGAAAAAAATCATGAATAACCTATTCGACATATTTAATAGCGCCTTCGATACTTCTGATCCATTAATTTCCTCAACATTTTTAAATAGACGCATAAAAATGCCCTTGAATTGTTATGTTGCAGCGAGCCGATGGACAATATTGATCTTAGCAATCAATATTGATCATAGCAATGGATGAAGTTTTTGATTTAAATTTGCAAAATGAATTCGATTAAAGCTATTAATAACATTGTATATAATATAATAAAACAAGTTATTATTTGAATTCTATTGGTTTAATTAAATTTTTTTAATAGAGCACAAATCAGAAAATAATAAATTTATAGTTACTGATAAAATTCTTACAGGTTTTAATTTTGGTCGGATTTATTTTGTGGGTTTGAAGTTACTTAGACGTGAAATGGGATAGAACATATATATGGGAGCTATATCTAAATCTGAACCGCCTTGAACCAAATTCTACACACTTAGTCTGCTTTTCCACAGGCAGATTTTTATTCGGCAAAATTTTTGTTTTCTCTTTTAAAATTTTCGCTTGCTTTTCCATTAGCAAATTTTTCTTTGCCAAATTTGCGAATCAAAATACAAAAGAAAGAAAATAAAAGTAAAAAATGTTTGAATTTTAAAGATTTTTTTTTAATATTTTATTTATTTTTATATATATTTTATTATATAAATTGCAAAAATTAAATTTCATTTGCACAAATTAAAGCAACAGGTTTGTAAACAAAAGCCGGCTGTGTGTCAGTAAAGCGAATAGGTTCAAAAGGAAATGTCAACAAAATTGTTTTCAACGAACAGAGCAAAGCAGAATTTGCGAGTACGGCAAATTCTGCACAGGCAAGAAGAAGGGTTAGGTGAGCAAGTCAATTCAATGAGTGTGAAAGTCGAATAGTGTTAATAAAAAGCTTAAAATTTTTTATATATTTATAAATATTGGAACAATGAAAATAAATTAAAAAATAAACCGTTTTTTTAATTTTCAATCACCTCAAGGCGACTATTATTGGGGATTCCATTTAAGCGCCTTTCTGGTAATGCTATGAAAATTATTTTTCAAATGTGGCCAATCCATCTCCGCATCCCACGTTTAATCTGCTTTTATATGGATTCCTGATTCGTTAGGTTCCACAGATCAACGTTTCTTTTGGGGGAAACACATACGAGAATTCAGTCCTGGCCTGTTAAATTGGCTTCGTATCAAATGTAAATTTATAAAGGAATATCAAAGTCAATCTTCATTTTGAACGCCTTTATTTTTTTATAATAAAATAAGTCAACTTAACATGCCAGACCTGAAGTCCTCTTAAAGGGGAAACACAACAAGGATTCAGGCCTGACCTCTTAAGTTGGCTTTGTATGAAATGTCAATTTATAAAGGAATATCGGACGCGATTCTGCTTTATTCTTTTACAATAAAAGAAGCCAACTCAACATAGCCTCTTATGTGTTTCACCCCATGGTATAATAATAGAAGGTAACAGCAAGTGTTGTTGTACAAAAAACGATACAACAACCACATGGAAATTTGTTATTGTAAGTTCTACTAGTGTCAACTCATTTGACAGAAAAATGTAAACAAACAAATTATTATCAAATTATTTTTATTTTGAAAATTAAATATTTTCGAATCCTCAAAATAAAAATTGAAAAACATGAATGAAAATCTATCAAATTTATATTTCTATCGCTTCCACATCTTTCCTATAATTGAGCCATTGCCATATATATGTGTAACACACATGAAAATGCTTGAAGAAAGATTTGCTTCCTCAAACTTTCCCAGCAGGCAGATTGAGTAAATTGAATACAGGAGCACATTTAATAAAGAACAATTTTAAATTGTATGCGTTTCCAATTTTCCTGTTGGGTGATTTTTAAAAACTTAATTCGTCAAATTCATATTGACACTAGTATTACGTTGGAATCAAATCAGCTGGTATTTGCCTTTATGTGTTTCTTCTTTTACAGTATTGGTTCTGCATATGATCCTGAGGCATATGTTAATGAATGCCTGTAGTTTACGTGATAGTATATGACACAAGCCAGGTTTCACTGCCGTATAGCAGAATCAACTTAATACATCGTTCGAATATTTTAAGCTTTTTGTTTTTAGTAAATTTAAACATATTTTATTTTTTCGGTCAAGTCGTGTGGAAAATGTCTTGCAGTGTTTTTATTGTTCTAAGTCTTATTGAGTGTTTACTTCGTATTGTCAACTTTTTGAGAAAACATTTAGATTTTCGCAACACTATTGGTCGGAACATTTTGTAAAATAAAATTAATAAAATTAAAATAAAAATACCATAATACAATTTGAGCTTTACTATATATATATAGGGAAGCAGAAAAAAATACAACACAATTTTATGAAAGGTTTGACATTTATCTTTGCTATGTTCCTAAATCTACAGATGTTAGAAAAAAATAGTCGTTCTGTTCATTCTTGTTCATATTAGTTCGGTTCCAGAACCTACAAGAATCTACTAATTTTACAAGTTTTGCAACTTTTTACACGAGAACCGTTCCTGAACCCAAAAAACTCCGAAAACATTGAACCAATTTTAAGAGAACACAAAACTCGTTGTAAACTTTTTACTTGAAAAATTTGTCCGAGTATAAATGGTAAACAGGAATGCCAACTTCTAATTGGCTGTTATCATGGTATAATAATAGAAGGTAACAGCAAGTGTTGTTGTACAAAAAAAAAAAAACGATACAACAACCACATGGAAATTTCTTGTTGTAAGTTCTACTAGTGTCAACTCATTTGACAGAAAAATGTAAACAAATCAATTATTATCAAATTATTTTTATTTTGAAAATTAAATATTTTCGAATCCTCAAAATAAAAATTGAAAAACATGAATGAAAATCTTTCAAATTTATATTTCTATCGCTTCCACATCTCTCTTATATTTATGCCATTGACACATATATGTGTAACACATATGAAAATGCTGGGAATAGCGAGTTATTCCTTGAAGAAAGATTTTCTTTCTGAAACTTTCCCAGCAGGCAGATAGAGTAAATTGAATACGGGAGCACATTTAATAAAAAACAATTTCAAATTGTATGCGTTCCCATTTTTCCTGTTGGGTGATTTTTAAAAATATAATTTGTCAAATTCATATTGACACTAGTATTACGTTGGAATCAAATCAGCTGGGACTTGCTGTTACCTTTTATAATTATACCATGTCGACATACATAAAATGTTATGGAATTTATTTTTCATTCTGTTTGAAATTGATGTATGAGTTACACATTGAAAAGGGTTGCCATTATTAATTTCTCAAATGAGAATACCTTCCATTATTATGCCATGAGTTCTCATTTATTATTTTACATACAACAATACCGAGCCTGAAATCTTCGTATGTATACCTTCTGCCTTCAGTTTATATGGTCTATTTTTAAATTTATTGACAGCTAACACCAACTCAGCAAAATGCCGCCATATTATACCAAGGATTTTTTTCAAAGAAATTCCCCCCAATATAAATCCATGTAATTTTTCACATCTGGCAACTCAAAATTGTCAATGTCACTCATATGATTGCAGTGCAGTTATTCTATTACAACAATCTACTACAGTGAAAAAGTGTCAAAAGACACGTAATGTTATTGTTTTCCTTGTGAACTGTCAAATCATTCAACTGGACGGATATCAAGATTTCATACCGAAAAAGACTGAATTTAATTGAGAAAACACAATATTGAACAAATTATCAACATAATTTCGGAAAATTTTCTGCATTAAAGCGTGCCCTCTATTTTATCTGGTCATCTAAATAGTAAACTTTAAAAGAAACACACCCACACAATGGCTGATGCCGGACAATGGTTCAAGCAACTGCCAAAATTTACAAGATATTGGCTTGCGGGCACAATATCAATGAGTCTACTGACCCGCTTTGGAATCCTCCCCTTGCAACACATGTATCTGGCCCGTGATTTGGTCTTGGGCAAATTGCATCTATGGCGTTGTGCTACCAGCCTGTTTGTCTATCCGTTGACACCATCAACAGGCTTTCATTTCTTAATCAATTGCTATTTCATTGTACAGTACAGCGCACGCCTGGAAAAAGATCAATTCGGACGAAGTCCGGCTGATTATTTGTACCTACAGTTAATAGTATCGGCTTTGGCCGTGTTGGGTGGACTTCTCTTCAATGTAGCTTTCTTAATGGATCTACTCGTTGTTGCGGTGACATACATCTGGTGTCAACTAAATAAAGATGTGATTGTAAACTTTTGGTTTGGCAGCCGCTTTAAGGCCATCTACTTGCCATGGGTATTAGCTGGTATGGAACTCATATTCCAAGGGTAAGTTAAAACTCAGGGTTGTAAATTAGAAATATATAATCAGACATTTTTTCTTTGCAGATCCATTGCCTCGTTGATAGGAATTTTTATAGGCCACTTTTATTACTTCCTCAAATTCCAATATCCCCAAGAATTGGGTGGTAACGCTTTCCTTGAAACACCAAGCATACTGTAAGATGACTTTGTAATACCTGTTTTACATAAATACCATTCATATTAAATATTCGTTTCTTCTTACAGCAAACAATATGTACCCGATGTAAGTGGTGGCATTAGCTATTTTGGTGTACCACCCGCAACCAGAGCCCCACAAAGACCAGCTGCAGCTGGAGGCGCCGGTGCTTTCCCCAATGCCTGGGGCCGTGGCAATACTTTGGGCCATTAACTTAATATAGGGATAATTACACCAAACCACCACCACCCACGAATACTAAACACCAGCATGCATACATATATATTTTTTCTATAAACTGTTGTATATTGTACTGAATTTGTAATTTAACATTTCTAAATCTATTTTTATTAGATTCTCCTCTAATTGTGCGAATAACATTGGATAAATGACATTATTGTCTTAATATTAATATTTCCTGTAAAAAGGGTCTACAAAAGCGTATATTTGTATAAAGATAAAAAATAAACAGAAAAAAACAAAACTATTTTCAAATAGGGTTAAGGTTGACTAACTCAAAAGCGTGAGAAATTAGTTTAATTCAAATGAAAAATAAATAAAATTAAGATAAAATAAAAACAAAATCCTAGGTTAATTTTTAGTTCATATGTAATTTAAAACACACTCGTATTGTTATTGAAAATTTTGATTTTATGCAGGCAACGTAGGGGAGAGGGGGGCACATAAAATCTCGGTTTAAAATTTTTTCGACTCGTAACCACATTTTTGTATATGGCAATCTTGTTTTCTATCTGCGTAAACCACTTTGGCTAGCTTTTTCAGTTGTCGACAAAATGTACATGGGTGACCATGTTTTCGCAGTGCCATTGTAAACTTTTAATTTTTTGCTTGTAAGGGCGCAGAGAGAATTCGGTGATCGTTTTCTTTCGTTAAACAATTTTTTTGTATTCCAACAATCATTTCAAACATAACTAATGTATTTTCTTTCATATATATTTCATACAAAAAAATTATTATAAATTTCCGTAAAATGCCACAGGTGGGGCACCTTTGAACATGCGCAACAAACTCCAGTAAAAAACGAAGTTTTTAATTTTTGGCTTCGATTTCTCAAAATTTCAAATGGGTTAATAAGATTATGAAATTAAGTGTATTTTTCACGATATTAATTTTTGTTTTTAAGTCGTTTTATAATTTAATAAAATTTGATTTGAATTTTTTTATTTTCGAAACTTTTTGTATATATTTTTTAATAAATAAATGCATTTCTGATATCTATGAATAAAATACATATATATTTGAACATAAACACTGTAAAAAACCATGTCGTTCAAAAATACCAACCCTTGTTCAAAGCTGCCCCCCTGGGGGCAGTGTTGAATACTTTGACTTCGTCCACCAGGGTCATATGTATATTCATTTTAAAGGTTACATATGTACCTATTAGTTAAAATTTAAAAGATACCAAAAATTATAAAATAAAAAATTGTATAAGGCTTGAAAGAAAAAAGTGTTCAAAGGTGCCCCCCTCTCCCCTATATATGATTTTTGACTGTTTTTGTACGTTATGCGAAATGATTTATTTTTTTTTTTATTTATCATGGACACATTGGAATGATCTGCATTAAAGCTTATTATTAGGTCATCAGTAAGATCGGCTGCTTCCCTAGTTTTGCCTTAACCAAGATGAATAAAAGTTTGGTCTTAGAAGTTGAGTGCTGTCAAAAAACAGCCGCGATGACTACCACAGAGAAAGCAACGTTTTGTTCTTGTGGTTGACCAAATACCAAAGATTTTTTGTCCTAACTATTTTGTAACATTTGATAACGGCATTTACATTAGAATTTTTTACCGGGTTAACCTTCTTTATGTGGATTTATTAGACATACAGTGAACTCTCGATATGTGACCATTTTTTAGAGGACAATCTATTTCCATAACCTGCTTTCTTTATTTATCTATAATTTTAAAATTTTGATCAATTTTAGTGGAGTCGTGTAGAAAATGTATTGGAGTGCTAGTGGTGTTCAAAACTCGTACTGAGCTCTAAAAATGTTAACATCTTTTCTTTTAGTAAACTTTATGACTAATTGTTACATTGGGTTACATTGAAAACTTTTAGATTTTGAGTTTTGTGACACTATTGGTCCGTTTCAGGACCTTCAAGAATCTTCTATTAGTGGAAATTATTTTCGATTGTAAAATAGCGTCAATGTTTCGCGAATTTCGGAAGTACAATAATGATTAATTATATAGCAGTATTTCAAAACTGCAATAAATGTTTAAATTTGGTTTTTTCAACTACGTTTATATATTTATAAGTAAATCTAAATGTATGTTTTTATAAATAGTGGAAAAGTTTTTCGAAAACAATTTTGATTAGTTCAAGATTCTTGCAGGTTCATGAGCATATATATATATATATATATATATATATATAATATTTAAAAAATTTCAATACATGTAAATTGGATTGAACTAACTTGGTTATGTTGAGGTAAATAAGAAAAAGTATAAATTCGGGCCGGTTCGAACTTTTTATACCCTCCCACATAGAGATACTCACGGTTATTTGTAATGAAGTTTTCAATCCTATCTGAAATCTATCTGGTTTTGTAAAAACACCGATACTTACGCTGGTGAGCGCAGACTTTCCAAAATAATAAAAATTAACGCCGTTATGCATTCTACATTATAATTTTGAGTTCATATTATAAAGGTATTTAGAAAACAACATACGTTTTAGGGAGTTACTCAAGGCGTGTAATGATGATAATTGAATTGATCATTTGGGCTGACATCAAATCCAGATGGCGCTAGTAGAATTCAATCTATGTAATAGGCAAAAAGTTTATTTGTTTAATGAAAGGATACAAATAAAATGTTTGGATTCAGTGACCAACAATCTAGAGCCGCTGAAAGTTTCGTCCCAAAATACGAAAAAATAATTACAGCACTATTCGGGTTAAATTGTCTCTAAATAAATAAAGTATCTATTTTTTATTGTATTCAACTTCAAAGATATTTTATTTATTGAAAAAATTCAAGAAAACAAAAATTGCAATCTTTTTTATATAAATTTAATTTATATTACGTTTCTTTTTGTTTTAATAATAAAAGATGATAATAATATTATATAATAGTAATGCCAACCAACAGTGTTATATGCTAAAGAATTTACTACTAACTTAATGAAAATTGTTGTTGTGGTGTTTTGTTTTTCCTTTTTTTTTATACAAACCATTTTGTGTTATGTTTGTGTATCTATGTTGGGGTTTCTTCTATACATACTTACAATAAAAGGGGAGAAAATACATAATATTTATATGTACGTATGTATGTATAATTTCCAATATTCAGCTAACCTATAATCTCGCTTTGATTCACATTTCTATAGAATTGTTTCACTTGACATTTACATTAAGAAACAACAAAAGTTCTAATAATCAAGTTCCTTACTTTTACACAAATCACGGCGATCCTTATCTAATAAGGACAGCAACGGCAATAAGTGAATTAATATTTTTTTTAATATGTATTTATAATAATGAAAAGAAAATTAAAAACGAAAACAAGTTTTAATTAAAATGTACAATCTAGATTTTATGTGTTATATACAAACTTTTGTAAAGTTTCAAACTCCATTATTAAAACTATTCTAAATTAAAATTGAAAAGAAAAATATCAAACAATTTGTTTTTTCTTCTTCCAAATTATAACATTTGATGAATGAATAGGTGGGTATAGCTGGATGATTGTATGATAAAAAAATTAATTTAAGGTTAAGTAGTTAAAATATTTGTCTGGTAAATGAAGGTGATGAAAGTGCATATACAACAAAGTGATCCGAGTTGTGGTATGTAGTTGCTCTTTATAATGATTAATGTATGTTGTCTGTATAAATGTAAACTAATGTGCGTTATGTTACGTTATTACAATATCAATGAATTGATGAGAAACAAATTTAACAATTGTTTGAAACGTGTGTGTTTGTGTGTAAATGTAAAAATGTTATACATTATTATGCAAAAAATAAAAAATAAAACCTATATATGTATGCGAATTGTTGTACAAATGAAAACAAAAACAAAACAAACCTTAATATTATAGCTTAGATTATAGAGAAATTATAGCAAAACATTTTTTAAGGTTCAACCTGTGTACTACTACCACTGTTGTTGGCTTGTGTTTCTGGCTGCAGCTGCTGTAGTTGGGTGTTTGAATTATTCACTGTTGTCTCCATTGCATCAGTGGGGTGCTCTTTACTGGGTTTGGCTCCAATATTGCTGGTGTTTAGAGATGATTTAATAGTTGTGGTGCTTACACCACTACTAAGAGCTTTGGTTAAAATTACTGCTTCGGTTGATGACTCCTTGGAGTTGGATTGGCTGGTAACTGTTGGCAACAACGAGGACGACGATGATGTGACTAAAGCTCCATCTTCTTCAATGTATTCTATTGCGGTATTTTCATCGATCTCAGAAACTGGAATAATTTAATGTATTTTTAAAATTTTAATTGAAATTCGAAGTGTTCCAACTTACCTATTGTTTCATCAAATCCCGCATCTACTTCACATTCCATATGCTGTTGACGTTGTCGTTGTTCCGGTTGTTGTTGTGGTTGTGATCTCATGACATTCGATTGGATTTTCCTTTGTCTGTTCTCCGACACATTTGTTGCCGGGCCTTCATTATTGTCGGCAACAATGGTTATTTGTGATTTGCCACCATCAACACCACCATCATGCTGCTGGTATATTTGCATATCTAATATTTTTGGTTGGTCGTCGTCGTGGATTCGATTTTTTGCCGTTTCAGTAGACGTTTGCTCCACATTCGTGGAACAGGTGGATGTCAAATCATCTTCGTGTTCCTCCACAATGACATCATCAAAGCTGTCGACAACAATTATGTTGTTCGTGCTGTTGTTATTCGAGGAAGGCAATGATTTTACGTGGCTGGATAATGTGGTGGGCCTATTCGATTTCAACTCAATGGAAATCAAATCACTGTTGATGCGTTTCATCTTATTGGCGGTGACACACAACGATGACGAGGAATTCGAAGACGATGATGTTGATATGGATCGCTTTTGTTTTGTATTACTTGTGCTGGATTTTTGGTATTGAATTGTGGTATTGTTGTTGTGTGCCGCCGTAGTTATGGCTTGGTCTAATTCCATTTCCCAGTCGGTAGCCCCAAGTATAACCGTTTGTTGGGTCGCTGACGACAGTGGCAAATGGGTACTGTTGCCCTGTTCAACAATAATTGGAGTTGTGGTTGTAGTATTTGCTGCCGCATTGCTATCTAGTATATTTCCTCCGGATAATACGGTTACAGTATCTCCACCGCCAGATGCTACGCCCACACCCGGATCCATTACTATAGGCATATTTAGAATATCCAAGGGTGCATCTTCATTCATAAACGATGAAGCACTGCTGTTCATTTCAATTTTATTCTGGCTTAGGGTATCCTTTAATGTGGATGTAGATGTGCTAGGATTGGGATTGGTGTTCTGTGTCTGGATGGAGGAGGATGGTCCCAGAACAACGATGTTTGTTTTTGCTCCACTATTGCCATCTGGAGAACTGGCCAGCTGTGCACATGCGGTTGATTTCAACAATATGTTGTTGCCCATTTTAGAGAGGGTAACTGGTCGAACATTAGCCGTTGCGGATGAAGGCATAAAAATCATATTGCTCTTGCCCGTCAATGTAGTGGTTTTAGATCCCAAGGCCGTTGTTCCAGCTGCTTGAATAGTCGTCGTCCCAGCAGCCGGAGATCCCAATGGTGCCGGAATTATTTGTACTTTTTGTATGGCAATGCGTTGGCCTCCCGTCCCACCGGCAACCGATGTAGCCGTTGCTGAATTCGTCACGCTACTGGCTAAAATCTTATGTGACAGTGTAGATGTATTCAACTTCACCTTCGAACCATCCATCAAACCTGCCGGCTGTATTACAACTTTTCCATTGGGTGACTGACAGATTTTTACACTCGTTCTCATCATACCCGAAGTGGTTGGCAACACATTTTTAAACGTTGAATTTGCTGAGCAGAGCGGTGTCACCACGGCGTTCGTGGTGCTAACATTCATGGGAGTTAACTTTACATTGCTAATGATATGCGGAGCACCCGAGACGGCAGTCGTACATTTGGAAGTGGACGTGACGGCGGCGGTGGCCACTGATGTTTTTATTATATTTTGCGGTTTACGAAACACTGTTGCTCCAGCGCCCAGCGTGGAGAAAATGGTGCCCGTAACGGTAACTGGTGTCAAAGTATTTGTGTTGGTATTCAATACCACTGTCGAGGGAAGATTCTTAATGAAGGTGGTAGCAGTAGCAGCTGTTGTGGTTGTGGATGTTGTAGTGGAGCTGCCTGCAGTGGAACACGTTGATCCGATTATAATCGGCGCATTGCTAATGGAAGGAGAACTGCCAGAGCTGCTGGTGCTGTTGCCACCAACACTAACACCACCACCAGTTCCGGATAAAACCAAAGGCAATATTGTCGTAGTCAACACCTTACTCTGTGATGTTGGAGCTGGCGCAGGAGCAACAGGGACAACATCGGATGGAGTACTAACAGCACTTACACCTGTTGTACCGCTCTGTATTTGAATTACCGCCGGTGGTGTCTGCAGGGATGAAGCAAATGATGTACTGTTTGTGGGATTTGAGCTGCCGCCTTGTGTCGTTTCCACAATATGCAGGACCTGACTCTGGGTGCTAGCCACGTTTGCCAATTCATGCAATGCACCTGCATTTATCGGCGACAGCGGTGATGTTATGGTTGTAATTTTCTTATTGTTCGTCGGGGAAATTTTTGACCCCGGAGCTATAAGCGTAGTGTTTACTGCACGCAACTTTGTAGCTGCTGCGGAAAATTGTGGCAAGGCCATTATTTGAGATGTCTGTCCACCAGCATTTGATACCTGTATTATATGGCTGGTAGAACCTGCATTCGCCGATGATGGATTTGGAGAACTTTGTAAACTAACAATCGAACCGGGTGCCGTACTTATGATCGGCTGGCGTTCCTCGACAATATATTTTTGCACTGGTGTGGTAGAGATCAGAGATTTCTCCGTAGATGATTTAACAGCGGGCGATTGGGAGGTTATTATCGTACCGATATTACTTTGCATATCATGCGATGATATTACTGAAGGTGTGCCGGAGGGGAAGGATATTGGGACAGGTTGGTGTTGATTCTGCTGCATCTGCTGCAGTTTATTAAGATTTTTCGAGACATCGCGCTTCGAAGCTGCAATTTGGGGCGTTGTTGGTGACGGTAGTAACGACGGTGTTGCCGGTGTTATTAACGATGTTCCACTTGGCGGTTGATTCGCAGGCAATATATGTATTTGAGTTTGTGCAGCAGATTGTTGTTCATCCATTAGAATCTGTTGCGGCGGCACGTTCTGGGTGGCATATGTCAAGAATTGCAGATCATTTTGTTGTTGGGTCAAAACAGAATTCACGGCAATTGGTTGCGATGATGTCAGATCGATATGCATTGATCCACTATGTGGTATATTTTGTGATTGTGGTTCACCAATTTGTTTGAGAGACATCTGCTGTTGCTGTTGTTGTTGCTGATGCTGTTCCAATAATAACTTCTGTTGAGCCCTTCTACCACTTTTGGCCGGTGTTGCTTGCCTCTTGCTCGCACTACCAGCGGCTGCTGCAGCAGCTGCCTTCTTAGCCATTTTCTGCTTGGTCAACTGCTGTTGATGATGGAAATAACGTTGTTTTTGTAAATGTTGATGCTGTGCAGCAGCAGCTGCTGCGGCTTGCTGCTGTTGTTTAGATTTCTGTTCATGGTTGGTGGACGCAGTAATATTGTTGTTCACTTGTGGTGAATTTGCCGTTATGTGTGGATATTGTTGCCGATTCGCCGCAGAATGTTGATGATTCTTTTGTGGTGAATTTTCGCTGATAGCACGTTTTTTACCCGAACCAACACCACTTACATTTTGATTTTGATCGTGTATATTGCGTTTTAAATTCTTTTTGCCAGTACCAGAGGGTATTTCTGGTATTTTGAACTGAAATTTGAAAAAAAGAGAGGCAATATAAAGTTTATAATTTTATGCGTAAAAATAATAAAAAATCTTTGGATTAAGGCATTTAATTTTTTATGGTATTACATGGAATCTACATAAAACTCCTCAAATAATTTGTTACATGGAATCTATATTTATTATTGTGGTATAATATATCTTAAAGCAATTAACACTGGAGTTAATTATCTTTAATTTCACTTGAACGCACCCAGTCCTGATAGAAATAATCCTGGTTCTGGGAACACAAGTAGTTTAATGTGAGTATTTTATGCGCCTAAAAATACATACTTTTGTTGATAAACAAAAAGGTATTATATTTGCCAAAAGTCGTAGATTGAAGTCGTGTGGAGCGGAAAGAACAAGTCAAGAAATTATATAGCTCAAAAATTATATAATTTTCAAGCTGAAAATAATTTTCAAACATTCAATACATCAACGTAAGAGCAACATATCCATCCTTTAATGACATCGCCTCAGTTGAGGATTTCATGCATGAACACCCAGGAAACCAGAAGGCGAATTTCGGGAATTATACAAGCCATGGCCCAAATATCAGATCATCCAAAAGGCTACTCGTTCAAAAGTACACATTACTTATTTTCCAAATTTTTAAGCGTGCACAACACACAATTTTCGTAAACAATTCAATTTTTTTCCAAGATTTGAATATTTTCATATTTTAACAATTTTTTTTTGGTTGAATAAAAAAATCATTTTCGACATTTTTCGGTATGCATATGGTCAAGGCACAATTTGGTCGATGCGACTACCTAATACATCTACCTTGCATATGGTTTTTTATTGGAATTCAAAACAAAACAACATAGTTTGTTGTGGCAAAAATATCTTTGAAACAAATTGGATTTATTTTGCACTTGTGTAATTTCGGGAATTACACAAGCCATGGCCCAAATATCAGATCATCCAAAAGGCTACTCGTTCAAAAGTACACATTACTTATTTTCCAAATTTTTAAGGGCGCACAACACACAATTTTCGTAAACAATTCAATTTTTTCCAAGATTTGAATATATTCATATTTTAACAATTTTTTTTGGTTGAATAAAAAATCATGTTCGACATTTTTCTGTATGCATATGGTCAAGGCACAATTTGGTCGATGCGACTACCTAACACATCTACCTTGCATATGGTTTTTTATTTTCAAAACACAACATAGTTTGTTGTGGCAAAAATATCTTTGAAACAAATTGGATTTATTTTGCACTTTTTTCACGCGCACAAATAAATGTAAACAATTAACTGATTTTATTTAAATAAATAATTTCAAAAAAATTCAACAATTCAATTCAAATTCAAAATTTCAACAAATTAAAAAATTTTTCGATGGTTTTTGTCAAAGTTAACTAAAGTAAAGTAGGTTAACCCGGTAAAAAGTTCTAATGTACATGCCGTTTTATTTTTTTAATTCTATATATTTAAAAAAAAAATGTAGATATCTGGATGGCCTATATTACATATACCTTGGTGATAAGTAAAATAAATTAGAAAATAACTGCACTTTGTTAAATTATGTAAATAAATAACGTTTGCTACGTCTATTACACTTTATACACGTATATCGATATTTCCGAAGTTCACGAGTTAAATAAATCAAATAATTATTCCAATGTAAACATTCCAAAAATGAATTTTTTTCCGCCTGTATTTATATATGGTCTGTTCCAGTACTTTTTTAATAGTAAATCTAGTAAAAGGGAAACATTTCAAAATTGCTCTCAGAGTACAAAATAATTTGAAAAGTTCGGGAACGCAAATCTAATAAATATGCCAAAATTAGATGGCAATACTTCAAAATCAACATAACAGCCAATCTGAAGTAGGCATTCCAATTTACCATTTTTACACGGCCAAATTTCTCGAGTAAAAAGTTTACAAAGAGAACGCCATTTTGTTTTGTGCTCTCTTAAATTTGATTCAATGTTTTACCAGTTTTGTGGGTTGAGAAACGGTTTTCGAGTAAAAAGTTGCAAAATATGTAAAATGAGTAGATTGTTTTAGGTTCTGGAACGGAACTATAATTTTGATTAAAAGCATGGTACAATAATACAAGGTAGTGCAGCTTGAAGTGAATAGCAAAAAAGCAACTATGCACGTGTGGCTTCTTCTAAAAACTCGAAAAAGTAATGAAGGTTATGATTTCTTCCCAAAATCCAGTAGGGAATACCATAAAGCGTTTGTTTCTTCCATAACAATCTTCATTTCAATTAAAATTGAATATATTCAAATTTATTTTGAATTTATTTGACATAGTATTCAAAACAATACACATACACAAGGCCTATATAAGGTCGGTCAGTAAGCACAGGTGAGTATAAAGTTTGCTGTCAAATCATATTTTGAAACATACATACACAAAATATGTATTTTGATTTGATGGGACAAGCCACCTTGAGAAAAAATTGTAATCAGTTGGTAGCTGTGCCCTACCTTGTAATAATTATACCATGATTAAAAGCATATTAATTTCTGTTTTGTTTAATTCGATTTTATCACTTTAGCAAACCAAAGTCGAAGATTTTTTTCTTTTACTGTGCTTAAATACGTGATAATTTAATTAATTTTATTTAGGGCACAAAATAACTTGTATATTATAACTGATTTACTTATAACCGTTACGGTCCCTGTCATCATTAGTTCCCTCTGTCGATTACCCAAAGTCCATTAGATTAATCATCTGGCAACTCTTATACTTACCCGTTAACTACTTTTCCAAGTGCACAAATACAACCCTGTCAACAAAATTGGTAAACACTAGACTATTGTGAATGATTATCGCATAAGCAAAATACATTTGCTTTCGCTAATGTACACCAACATTTCCTAACAAATATTTCACTGCCTTCAATACTTGTATCAGCATCCAATTGAAAACAATTTGAGAATAAATATCTCAAGATCGATCCAAATCAATTAGTAAATCCACTTATATAACATTGACAAATGGGTAACCAATGTGACAGGTGCAGTGCACACATATATGTCCAAGTACTCACCGGATCACTGGTTACTACATGATTATTACGCTCCACAATTTCGCTTGGTCTTTGCTTTTCAATTTGTTGCTGTTCTTCCTTAATGGCCTCACCAGTTTCAGCAGGGTAGGGAAGCTTTTGATTTTCATTAGCTGTTTCCTCCGCCACATTATTGGCAATTAGAGCTAAGGCTGTATGGGGAGCCACACGTGGCAACAACGGATAAGGACGTCTACCTTCACGCGACCATTCTTGCCATGTATTTGGTCCAGATATACTGTCAAAATAGAACCAAAAAAACGTTTGTAGAGGACAGAGCACAACAACATCGTTTATTTGCTAGACTTACGCTTCCGCAATTGTGGCCAATTGTTCATCATTGGCAACACGTCGGGCCTCTGCACGGTGTCGTTCAGTTGATATGTGAAATATACCACGCAATTCCTCTAACAGTTTAGCCTTGGCTTCACTCAGACCTCCTTGAGCGCGAAACACACTTATTACTTGAGAATACGATTCCAGCTCTAAAACAGATGAAAAATGCGCAACATTAGTCGCCTTTGAATGGACAGGAGATAGGGCAATGATCTTTCATTCCATAACCACATTTCGTCCCAAGTTATCGTTCACTTATTTCTGTTACAGTACCACTTTTTCTCATGCAGTGTACAGCACACGAACGACAACCTACCAAGTCTCCGTAAAATGCCTCGACATTCGTCTCTGGTCATTTGCAGTGCTTGCGGCCACATAATGCCTATATTCGGTATTTGTTTCCGTTAAGAAACTTGCACTTTATACACTGTTCCGTTTATTTAAATCTTTATTTGTTAAAGTTTGCAAATTGGAGCGAAAATGAAAAATTGGAAAAAATCCCACTGCTTCGTTCGAGATTGGCAGCCATTAATGTTTATTTGTCAAGACTTTAAGGAAGTGTTTGGAAACGTATGGTTGACAGTGCTACCAACATACAATTTCATTAAAAATATCCAACTAACCAAAATGCGTCCCGAATAATTAATATATATATTTTTATAATTATATAATTTTTATAGTCTACGAATTATAAAAAAATCAATCTTTATATCAAACATATTATA
>NW_026886657.1:0-8117 GCF_032173495.1 Musca vetustissima | reverse complement strand
AATAGATACATGATTCGCCACCTGTGACCAAAAATTGAAGCCTGGCGGTCGTATTTTTATACCCTCCATAAGTGGAGTGTATACTACATTCTTTATTCCCTTGGTTTTAAACATCTCAAAATAATCTTCAAACACCCGAATTAAAAACTATGTCGATTTTTCCATGTACGATTCTTGAAATCACAATAAGGATCGCAATAATTAACATAGAGGTCTGAAATATTGCACAACCATTGCTAGAACTTCTAGTATGTTTGTATTACAAATGAAATATATCGGTTCACTTTTTTACGGCACTTTGGGGCAGTGGCCTAGGTTTTTCACGAGAATTGACTATACTTTACCACTTTGACGTTCTCAAGGTATAGCGAACCTACCTACCAAAATATAATAATATTGGTCCAAGTTTCGGAGTAGCCCCCACATAACAGTAGCTCACAATATTCGGTATGTTGAGGTTGTTGAACAGGGTTTTCAACTGAATTGGTTGTAATTTGGTAATTTGGCGAACCTACTACTAACAAGCAAAAAAAAATGTGGCAGTCGGTGTTGCCCAGCCTGTGGTTTGGTATATGTTTTAATCAAAGAGTTAACCATCTTGGGAGATGCACCGGTAGGGGTTTCCCTATAGACACCATCTTAGGAGTTATTATAGGTTTAAAAAATGTTACGAATTGCAAAGTTCGAATCAAATCGGAAATTCCATTATCGTAATATAAGATGGACATATTTTCACAATGTTGATACTTTGTGGAGAAGGTACCAGAAGGATTGGACAAACGGATCCCACTGTATGCAATTTTGATATTTCATTCACATCATATGATATTTACAAATTTTCAAAATGTTGACCTTTTGTTGGTCCCATCTACCAACATTATACAGGTATGCTAAAAATATTAGGTTGTGCAAAATTTGTTTTGCATCGAATGGATGGTGGTATTATCCATTCGATGAAAAACAAATTCATTTAAATGCTGGGTAATGGCACAGGAAATGTTCCAGCCTTTCACTGTCTTCCCCCACACGCTCTGCACAAGCTGCTCCGTTCGCATTTTTTTTTCAGACAAATTTGCAAAAAATGTTGACCATTTTGTGGGTGATGTACCGAGAGTCGTGGGCCGATATACCCCATCTTCGAACTCGAACTTAGTTTGGTAGAAGTATTAGAATGAGCAAACTTTGGATGAAATCGCTTTCTCTCTGCGAGAGTTGTCGTGCGCACCAACCAAGGCAAAAGGACGGACAAACAGACTAGTGTACATCGACTTCAAAATGTTTGAAACGGATTTGACCTAAAGAAACATGGGGATCAAAAACCAACGTTTTGATGAAGCACGTTTTTGTCGCATCAAAATAATTGTTAAACCTCAAAACAAATGTTAAGCCTCTCTTACCTGGTGGCGTATTATTATTGAAATTTGTTTTTTTGTATAAGACGTATACGCCACATGTAACAAATTGATATGTATAAAAATATTCCAATGTACAAAATTTAGATCGACAAGGAGTGAATTGACCAGCCCCCTTCTTTTTTTTTGGATTTATATATATTTTTATATATATACCCTACACAACTATGTTGTCAGGGTATTATAGCATTGTGCAGCACCAAGAGTTTGTAACGCCGCGAAATATTGGTCCTAGACCCACCTTTAAGTATACCGAACGTCATATCTCAACTAGCCAAGTCGATCTAGACATATGTGTCCGCCCGTCCGTCTGTCCATTATAATTTTTAAACACGATACATGCCACATTTATGGACCAATCTTCACGAATTTTTTTTTTTATTTTATATTTAGGGGATGGAATGGACCAAATACTAAGTTTTTGTCGGTTTTTCTGCTCGCCCCAGAGGCCGCAATTATGGTCAGAATATCGTAAAATTTTACATGGAGAAGGGGATCGCGCCAAAGAATGAGCATGCCTGTCTTGATAAAGATCGGCCAATATTTAGCGGGTCAAATTGACCCTGACTTTGGTGTGAAAAATGACAAAATTTGTATTCCATAGCGTATATATTTAACCCTTAAGAGGAGAGGTTGACCTTTAAATTGATACCAATTATATTGTCGTTTGTTCTCGGATGTGGGAGTTATACGTAAATATTTACAGGTGCTTGCGTACTGAGATATTATTTAGTAACCCATTACCACACTAGAGGGCGGAAATATAATGCTAATCGCTTTTAAATTTTCCATGAGGTTTCAGTTATGGGCAAAAACAGCGGCTACAATTTTCGGTGATGATCAGATAATATTTTTGGGATGAAGTGGACCGAAAACTTAGAGTAACTTCGTGTAATGTGGACCACCATTTTCTTTTTTTGATATTGTGGGCGTAACAACGGTAAAAATTAAAAACAAATTGTTTTCACAACATAGTAGATTTGTTGGCTAAATATATTCCAGGTTAAATAATATTTATATTTATCTATATAAATTTTATTGCATTATATTTCAAAAAACTCTAAACTGGGAATAAAAATAACTTGGCTGGTAATGTGGACCAGTATATGTGGATAATGAGGATCAGTAAGTTAAAGGTAGGTTGTGGATTGGTTGTGATAAATTTCAATTTATTGCACTCTTGGGTAACAATAAATGCAAAAATATATGGGTTTATGTTTTGGAATAGCCCCCATTTAAGGGTACCGCCCCATTTACGGTATTTTGAAGGTCCTTGCTTCATTACCCAACCGAAGCACTTGTAATTTCGCATATCGAGTTTTCAGAGGATATAATACCTACTCGCATATTAAATGCGCCCATGTTTCGAACTCGTCCTCATAAAAAGGTCCCAATTTTTATAGTGGTCCACATTACCCGACATTGAATATTTTTATATTTTTAAATATTTTTTAAAATAATTATCGGCTTCAAAAATGACTAAAAATTTAAAAATCACCGATTGTAATTGCAGACAAAAGTATATTTTTGTTAAAGAAAACAAGAAAACCACATAACTTCTTTATATTCGGGAAAAACAAGTGTTCGACTATTTTGCAAAAACGTTCGACTATTGTTCCCAAAAAATTTCAAATCACACTTTAACAATCACAGTTACTTTTTCTACTACTAAATTTTCAACTTTGCAATTAGCTTTTAAAAACCAAGTTTGATGGTTGTTTTTACTAATTAGGAAAACATTTATCAAGGCGGCATTGACATATTTCAAGCATTTTCTTAGATATGGGGGGTGGTCCACATTAGACGCCTGGTCCACATTACCCGAAGTTACTCTATATTTATTTTTGTATTTTTCGAATCGATCTATAGGCCACAGTTATAAGCCGAACATCACCATACAACCCACCCACGGTGAAGGCAATCTGGACAAGTAATTAGAAGGGCTGTACTGTATACTAGAAATATTCGGAAAAT
Organism: Musca vetustissima; assembly: GCF_032173495.1. Taxonomy (NCBI): domain Eukaryota; kingdom Metazoa; phylum Arthropoda; class Insecta; order Diptera; family Muscidae; genus Musca; species Musca vetustissima. The sequence goes on along the minus strand of NW_026886657.1, from coordinate 4,731 downwards.
ATGTCAGTGTATGGAATATGTCTCATTCGTTTTCAGTTTTGTAATTTTTGTATAAAAATAAAAAAAATATAAAAAATTAGATTTACATGCACACAAACGTGACGCCAAATATCTGTTAAAATGACTTGTTGAAATTGTTAACAATATTTTCTGAAAAGGAATAATCGGAATTTTTATACCCTACACAACTATGTTGTAAGGGTATTATAGCTTTGTGCAGCCCCAAAAGTTTGTAACGCCGCGAAATATTGGTCCTAGACCCACCCTTAAGTATACCGATCGTCATATCTCGACTAGCTGAGTCGATCTAGACATGTGTGTCCGTCCGTCCGTCTGTCCATTATAATTTGTAAACACGATACAGGCCACAATTATGGACCAATCTTCACGCAATTTTACATGTCGAATGGGTTCTGGCCAATGAAAACCCCAATTGTTTTTGGAAAAGATCGGTTAAAAATTACGGGATGAAATGGACCAAAAACTTTATTTTTGTCTGATTTTCTTGTCGCTCCAGAGGCCGCAATTATGGCTCAAACACCGCGAATTTTTGCATGGAGAAGGGGATCGGGCCAAAGAAAAAGTATGCCTGTTTTGAAAAAGATCGGTCAATATTTACGGGTCAAATGGACCCAGACTTTTGTGTGAAAAATTACAAAATTTATAGTCTATGGGTTATATATTTGCACCTGAAGGTCTAGACCCGAGAAGTTGATAGTATGTTCAAGAGGAGTGGTTGACCTTTAAATTGATACCAATTATATTGTCGTATGTACTCGGATGCGGGACTTACTCATAAATATTTACAGGTGCTTACGTATTCACATATTATTTAGTAACCCATTACCAAACAAGAGGGCGGAAATATAGCGCTGATCGCTTTGATCGAAATTATGGTCACCGACAACGCCTATAATTTTCGGTGATGATCAGATAATAATTTTGGGATGAAGTGGACCGAAAACTTATTTTTTTGAGCTTTTTTCAAGTCGATCTATATGCCAAAATTGAAAGCAGAACATCACAACACAACCCACGTTGAAGGGAATCTGGACAAGTGATTAGAAGGGCTGTACTGAATATTTGTTATATTTGTTGACCTCTAGTCGGTCAAGAGGGTTCAAGTATCGCGAATTTCGTGATAGTTGCACCCTGTTGCCCGATTAGAAATAAACTGCACCTCTTCCTTACACTGACATATATGCCAAATATTACTAATATTCAGTACAGCCCTTCTAATTACTTGTCCAGATTGGCTTCACGGTGGTTTGTGTTCGACTTTCAATTGTGGCCTATAGATCGAATTGAAAAAAAATACAAAAAATTAAGTTTTTGGTCCAATTTATCCCAAAATTATTATTTGATCATCACCGAAAATTATAGCCGTTGTCCTTGGCCATACCTGGATCCTCATGGAAAATTTAAAAGCGGTCAGCGCTATATTTCCGCCCTCTAGTGTGGTAATATGTTACTAAATAATGTATGAATACATAAGCACCTGTAAATATGTAAACGTAACTCCCACATCCGAGTATATACGACAATATAATTGGTATCAATTTGGATATACTATCACTTTATCGGGTATATGTCCTTCAGGAGTAAATATATACGCTCTAAAATACAAATTTTGTAATTTTTCACACAAGAGTATGGGACCATTTGACCCGCTAAATATTGACAGATCTTTATCAAAACAGGCATGCTTATTCATTGGCCCAATCCCCTTCACCATGTAAAAATTCGAGATGTTTTGGCCATAATTGCGGCACCTGGAGCGACCAGAAAAACCGACAAAAATTTAGTATTTGGTCCATTTCACCCCCTAAATATTAACCGATTTTTCAAAAACAATAGGGGTCCTCATTGGCTACAACCAATCCTACATGCAAAATTTCGTGAAGATTGGTCCATAACTGTTGCCTGTATCGTGTTTACAAATTATAATAATAATTCTCCAATGATAGGACCAGCTAAATCTCAGAGGACCAGCTAAATCTCTCGTATGCCACATCAATTTCGAATTCATATTTTGAACTTGATTTGAGTAGAACTGTCTGATTCAGCAATCATTTTGACTTTAATAAAAAACGGAACATAGTTTCACTTTCATCCAGTTACTTTTTGCTGTATTCCTTATCAGTTTGCCGTTTTTGTTTTACATGTGTTACTGTTTGTTTTCTTTTTTCATTCTTACAACGTCACATCAACATGTTCAGTTTCTATTAGGCCAGTGTCTGCATCTATATACCCTAGAGAGGAGAAATGAGTATTCGTACCAATATCGAATGAATTGAGGAAAAAAATGAAAACCATTTTTTTGTTTGCTCTTAAAACATAAATCAATAACAGACAATTCAACTGGGGAGTTTGGCAAAATATGAACTAAAAAAAGAGAAAACAGAAATTTTTCGCAAAGTTAACATATGTATGTATGAAGTAGTTGGATGTGTAAACAACACAAATATAAAGATGCAAAAAAACGAAACGAAACATTGATTTGTACTGAAACACCAAAATGTTGCTCATACAAACACAACATACATACGCATATATTTTTTTTTTTTTTTTTTTGGTCAACCTATCGGCATGTATGTGTGTATTACAGCAATTTACATACACATGTATCGATTTAACTTGATTAACATCTACTGATTCTAGACATTACAATTTCGATGTGTGGCTTAGTAATTTTTTCTCATTCATTCATTCTGTTTGCTTGTTGGCAGATATCAATTTTAATGTTGTTTCCTGTTTCTTGTACTCCACAACAAAAGAGTGAAATAACCAAACAAAAGATCCAATTTTATGTTTACCAAAATATCTCAATGGACAAGTCAGACAAATAAAAAACCATCCAATGCCATTGAAATGAAAGTTCTTTCAAATATTCGACAAATGTATGCGAATGATTGGTTATTGCTTAGAATTGGCATATAGCAAAGCAATGAAATATTTTCCAATGAAATGCTACTCATATTTTCAATTATTAATAGTCCATCTAAAATGTGATTGGAATACTAATTTAAATATCACTGAAATATTTGTGGCTTGTCAATGGATGCTAGTAAATATGCCAAGTATGTGATTAAAATTGACGGGAATATCTGGAATATTTAATGAATACTTTTTTTCCACAAGTAGATAAGCACAATAATCCGCAATAACAATCCCATACGATTTGAATTAGACTATTTATGCTGGGCAGCTAGCAGTTCATACGAATTTGTAATTTGGAAATATATTGTGGTCTCATAGGTGGGTGGGCATGTGTTGTAAGTATAAGTGAATTTTTCATTGTAGTAGTGGAATAATTAATATTGAAAGGTGGCGGACGTGCTTTGTTAACCAAAACATTTTGAAGATGCTTATCCTTATCCTTTATTGTGTGCTCTCTGTCACAGTATGTTGGTTGACTTGTTTTTGGTTCATTGAATAAGAACATCGGTGCACCCGAATTTAGTAGGTGAATATAAAGACTCAGCCTGTAGATTATTGAGGGCGTTCGAAAATGCGACTTATAGAATTATTGATTAATGAGCCCAAGTGTAATTGGACCTATATAGGCAATTTCAGACAATTTGAATACAAATTAGAAATGTCCTTCCGACTGCCTGTCTTTTGACCTCTGTAACTTTAGAAGGTAGTAACCGAACGTGGCACAAGTTAATATTTCTTACAAATCAAATTTAACTACTCCTGGTCAAAATGTTTGGCAAACAAATAATTTTGAATATCATGAAATCGAAACACCCGATTTTATGTTCTAATCAAATGTATGTAAACATTGAAGTTGAAGCCCATCGGTAGACTTCTTATGATGCCTCCTCTAAAATGATCGAAGTATTGAAGCAAACTGATGCAATCCTAATTTTGCAAATCGGTTCACTCATTTTAGTACACAAACAAAAAAGGGTCAACATTTTAAGAATTTTTAAATATGGGCTAGCATTGTCTTCTACTAGGCTTCTTGAGGTTGGTCTAGGAATGTCAATGTACCAAAAATTAAGCAGGACCTTTGGACGTAAAGATTGTTGAGAGTTTCCAAAGCAATGGAGTCATGTAAAGGTATTCTATTTGTAGAAGAGTTGTGGAAGGTCTTCTGTCGTTAGGAGACCTGGAAAAGATATTCTGTCTGTATGTAAGGTCTTCTGTATATCGGGGAACTGTGGAAGGTATTCTGTCTTTAATGGGGCCTGTTTAAGCTCCTCTGCCTACTGTCTATATACGACATAAGATCTTCTGTCTGTAGAAAAGCTATGGATTGTATATGAAGATCTGAGCAAGGTCTTTTGTATTGAAGACCTATCAAAGATTTTCTGCTGTAGAATGCCTTGTAGATAGTCTCCTGACTGTAGAAGACTCGTGAAAAATCTTCTGTCTAAAGGAGACCTTAAAATGGACTTCTGCCCGTGAAAGAGAAGTAGAACATCGCCTGTCTATAGAAATTCTGCCTATAGAAGACCTGACAACAATTCTGCTCAGTCTGTAGCAGAATTGTTGTAGGTCAAAATGGGTCAATATTTTAAAATTTTGTAAATATGGGCTAGCATTGCCTTCTAGTAGGATTCTTGTGGTTGGACAATCAGGTTGGAAACCTGGTATAGGAACGTCACTATTCCAAAAATTAAGCTGGACCTTTGTATGGGGCCAATCAAACATAAAAATGCCATATTGTAGCCACTATTTTCTCGTTAAAACTCTTATACAATAACTATGTCAAAGCATGGA
>NW_026886656.1:0-8007 GCF_032173495.1 Musca vetustissima | reverse complement strand
AAGACTTGAGGTCTTTACAGTAAAGACTTGAGGTCTTTGCAGTAAAGACTTGAGGTCTTTGCAGTAAAGACTTGATGTCTTTACAGTAAAGACTTGAAGTAAAGATTTGAGGTTTTTGCGGTAAAGGCTTGAAAACTTTACAGTAAAAATTAGATTTTTTACCGTAAAGACTTGATGTCTTTGAAGTAAAAACATGAGGTCGTCTACAGTAAAAACTTAAGTATTTTCATTAAATACGTGATGTATCTGCATTATAGAATTTTAAACGACCCCACTTTTGACACACTTTCAAATAGTGCTTTCTATTGTTCTAATAATTTTATTACTAATTTCCGACATAACTTTTCTTCGACCCTCTGCCTCCCCTTAATAACATTTTCAACTCAAATAACCTAATAACATTTCATAAAAAACACATTTTGTTTAGCATTTATTATCATAAAATATAAAAATGAAGTCCTGTGAATATTCCTTTCTGATCCTTTTTGACCCATTCATTGGAAATGCTGTTGTTATTATTTTTTTTTTCTGTAGCAGAAGCATAAGTAAAGACATTACAATTAATTTGCTTTCAAAACACTTGTTACAAACAACTATGGACAACTACTAGGTCATATCTTATAGTAAACAATCCTGTTCGACCTCCTGCTCCTCCTACCCCATGACACTGAATATGACCGACCAGCCTGCAAATAACATATAGAACGGCCTCATTTAGATTGGCCCTAATGGCACATAGAGTACCAATATTGTTCTTTGTCGTTATAATATTTGTGAGGTTTATACAAATTGCGAAGGGAGGACATTGGTCGAGGTTCTGGTAGTGTTGATGGCTAGCCAGATTGTATGTTAATGATTGAAGAGATAGCCAGCTAAAGCTATTCAGTAATGTTTGTTTGAAATTGACTTTTTCAATTAGCTTATAAAAACAACATGAACTTTCTGCCATCTCATCTCCTCTTCGGTTATGTTTTTGTGGACGATGGGTGGTTTCAATGGCTGTTCTAGTTAAGATATTAGATGTTGGAGGACATGATGATGTCATCATCACCAACATCGTAGCATTGCTTAGCCTTGTTTACTATTTAGTGAGGAGTGCAGAAAAAAAATACATACATACATAATTGTTGACTATGACATTGTCTAGGGATGTGTTAATGAAACAAGAAAGGAAATAATTTTTTCCTTATTTTGTCCTTCACATCAGATGTTATTTAAAGTTTAAAAATTTTCAGTTATTAGAAAACTTTTTTAATGGAGTGATATTTAAAGTTTCTTAACAAGTTTATGTGTGGATTTTAATTTCAGGACATATTATATATTTTATTTAAATGGATTATTTTCCTATGTCTACTTATGAAGTCATCGAAAATGATTATTAACATTTTTTACAGTTATTAAGTGAAAAGTCAGTGTCAATTAACCGTGGTTGGGCAGCAACAAATAGGAAAGGTTTTTAAATTTACATTATATTCGCCTGATATCGGATTCTTAAAAAATTAAAATATTGACCATGAAATTAAAAATTAAATTTTCTACAAAATGTTGACTATTTGGTAAGGTAGGTATCAAAGGGCGTGGACCGATATTCCCCATCATCGAACTTAAACTATGTTTGGAAGAAATATTAAGATTTGCATAGTTTGGATGAAGTCGATTACTCCCTTCGAGAGTTATAGCGCGGACCAGCCGGCCAGATAGACAGGCGGACGGACATTTGTAAATCCAACTCCAAATATTCTAAAACTGATTTGGTCTAAAAAACATGGGATCTAAAATCAATATTGGTATGGGTTACATTTTTGCCGAGCAATATGTATATTCCCTCATTAGCCACAGAGCTGAGGGTATAATAAAATCTCTTTAAAGCGATGAACTTCCATTTTTCCTATTAGGACCAAAAATTTCACATAGTAATATTGTTTAATAAATTTGACAAAAAGAAAAAAAAAACTATAAAAAGTTTCCACATTCATGTCCAGTTGGACAAAGCTCATGTTGTAATATTCATTCAATGAGAGATCGTTTTATTGGACAACTTGTAAGAAAAAAATTAATAACTTCCAATATATTTCTAGCTCTTCTCTATATCTTCCTATTTTTTCTGTTGACTTACTACCAGTTTTTATCCTTTTAACACACATACAACACAATCATTCGAGATTAGTTTGCCACTTCTTTTTTCCCTTTCCACGATATTACATTCCTGCTAAGAAGAAAAGGAAAAAGTAGAAGCCATCAGAAAAACGGAGTCATCCGTTGCCATGATGTTAGTGATTCCCACAATCTTGCCCATATAACTATCCTCCCGAACCGAAGATATATTGGAGGGCAGAACAGCAGATGTGTTACTCATTGTCTGATTACGGACTTAATTAATTGGTGGCATGTCAGTAGGAAAAAAACGACCAACAAGACAATAACTAACACACATACAAAAGAGTAGAGAGCATAGAGAGTGTAGAGAGAGGGACTCTAGAAAATATGACAAAAAAACGAGGAATTCGTGATTGTTTTTTTCTCGTTCGTTTCCCTTCTCGCTCTACTAGTGTGTGTGTACTCGCAGAATGTAGAAATACAAGCAGAAGGGAAACACGAACTCTTTCATATAGAACTAATTATACTGTTATTAATATCTTAAGAACATGCTCGTGAAACAAGTTAATAACTATTTAATACTGGATTTTGTTTCGAGCACTATTTCATAAATATATATTTGTGTGTGTGTTCCAGGGATGAAATGTAATAAATAATGTGGAAAGTTGGATACACGTTGTGAGAAATTGTAGTACTGCAGTTCAGTCCAGATTTAGATATAGCTCCCATATATATTTTCGTCCGATTTAATTTAAGGGGACACCCCCCATTCTCGGGGTCAAAAATTTTGTTGATCTAATTCGAATCTACACTAATTAAAGAATGTCCCTACAAAATTTCAAATGAAAATCTCAAGAACTCTTGAAGATATAGCCGATTTATTGTGTCAGCATCAAGTGACAGCTTTAAACGCGTTTTTCTCTAAACATTTTTATGCGAATGGCGGGCACGATAACTCAAAAACTAATAAGCCAATCGATTTCAAATTTTTACACGTTTCTCTGTGAGTGTATAGCTTTCGTATGAACTAGAATAAAGTCAATCGGCGAAGATCTTCCTTATTTTTTAACTTGGGTTTTGGTAAAAAATCGGCGATTTTCCAAAAATATTTTTTCAAAGGTCCACCATTTTGTTAATTTAAGAGCGAAGTCAATAATCCTAGTTCATACGAGAGCCAGACATGTACTCTTTCTAACACCGTTGGAATTTTCGGATTCCGATGTTCCAGTGAGGAGTTATCATGCCCGCCATCAAAAATAAGGACTTTTCTTTAATTACAAAAAACAACAACAAAAATTTTTTGTAAATTATTTTTCTTCTATTTTAAATCTTCAATTATATATGTGTAAAGTTACAAACCTAAACAAGCATTGGTATTGATTTACCAGCCCGTTGAAAATCTTGAAAAATTAAAATCGAGAATGGGGGGGGGGTTCCCTTAAATGGTGTACCAAAGTGCCTATATATCTTGCGATTTGCACGAAATTTGGCATAGCGTAATGAATTAGGTCTAGAATGATGTGTGTTGAGTTTCCTGAATATCGGACTTCGATATAGCTCCCATATATATTTTCGTCCGATTTAATGTAAATGGTGACCCAAAGTCCTTATATATCTTTCGATTTGAACGAAGTTTTGTACAACGTACAGAATTTGTTCTAGAATGATGTGTGTTAAATTTCCTGAAAATCGGTCCAGATTTAGATATAGCTCACACATTTATTTGAGTCCGATTTAATGTAAATGGTGTACCAAAGTCCCCATATATATTGCGATTTGCACGAAATTTGGCATAGCGTAATGATTTAGATATAGCACCAATATATATTTCCCTCCGATTTAATGTAAATGGTGCACCAAAGTCAATATATATCTTTCGATTTGCACGGCATAGCGTAATGATTCCGATTTTATGTAAATTGTGTACAAAAGACCCAAAGTTTGGCCGATTGTCACACAATTACAATGAACTGTAGTTAATATAAGTTAATCTCTTGAAAGTCTCATTGAAATCGGTTCACATTATATATATATATATATATGACCAAATGAATGACATGTTTATGGATCCATTTTCGTGTTTATGGTCCTTCAAAATAATCCTTCAAATTAAATATATATTTTCAGACTAAAAGAACATTTGATAAAATCTTACAAATACTTGATTGAAAAAAACATGTGAATGGTTGCGGCAAAAATTTATATGTATACAGTTGACTCATAGCGTAACCAAAAACATGGTTGCAGTGACAATATTACATAATAGAATCCAACCATATATATTTTGCTCTTCGAATATTGTTGGCCCAACCATATTTTTTCTCTGCGTGTATTACCACATAATGCAATAACATAGTCCCCTTATAAACGTTTCGGCCGATTTCATGAATTTTGATTGCACTCCTCGTGGTAAAGGGTAGAAAAAGTTCGATTCAGTCGAATTTATCGACGTTTTTACTTTTTTCCTGTTGTGAAGATCGGTTAATATCTAGGGTATCAATTGGACCAACAAAACAATTTGTCGTGTGCTCTAGAGGTCACAATTATGAATCGAACATTAATGAATTTTTCAGGAGGAAGGTGATCTGGACAAACACGGCTATTTAGCGATTCAAATGGACAAAAAATTACGGATAACTTTCCAACATATCCATGATGAGGTTTTGACCTTTGATATTAAATATACATATGTAATCAAATATGGAAGTCTCACTATGTTTTATGTTTTAGCATTATAAAAATAGAAGGCGCAATAGTCGCTCCGATCGATACGAAATTTGAATGAATGGTTTCTTGTCTCTAAGCGGACAGAATTTTAGATTGGATAGCCTCTTTTTCTAACCGTAAAGGCGATAATTTGACATTGTAGATTTTCTTTTCAGAAAATGTAAAATATATGTGAAGGTTATGACTTAGTCATGATATAAAGATTCCACCTAATTTTCGGTATTTCGAAGTTATAAGACACATTTGCTAACCCAAGTTTCTGTAATATTGAATTTTCCATCAATAGAACCCCAATTGGCAATTCGGAAATACAGAGGAGGAAAACATTCTACCAAACATTTGTCCATGTAGGACCATTTTTATACCCAACACAACTATGTTGTCAGGGTATTATAGCTTTGTGCATCCCCAACAGTTTGTAACGTCGCGAACTAATGGTCCTAGACCCATCTTTAAGTATACCGATCGTCATATCTCGACTAGCAGAGTCGATCTAGACATGTGTGTCCGTCCGTACATCCGTCCATCCGTCTGTCCATTATAATTTGTAAACACGATACATGCTACAGTTATGGACCAATCTTCACGAAATTCTGCATGATTTTGATATAGATCGGTCAATATTTAGCGGGTGAAATGGACGCTGACTTTTTGTGAAAAATTACAAAATTTGTATTCTATGGTGTATATAGTTGCCCCTGAATGTCCTAGGCCCGAGAAGTTAACAGCATGTTCAAGAGGAGTGGTTGACCTTTAAATTGTTACCAATTATATGGTCGTATGTATTCGGATGTGGGAGTTACACATAAATATTTACGGGTGCATTTTGGAATGAAATGGACCGAAAACATATTTTTTTTGTTTTTTTTTTTTCGAGTCGATCTATGGACCACAATTTAAATCCGAACATCACAACACAACCCACGGTGAAGGGAATATGGACAAGTAATTAGAAGGACTGAATATTAGTAATATTCGGAAAATATGTCAGTGTAAGAAAAAGGTGCTGTTGCTGTTGCATCCAAAGTTTCTGTAATCGCAAATTGCATCCAAAGTTTCTGTAATATCGAACTCTCCCGATAACCACCTGTTAAAAATATTTGAATAGAAGTCCATTCTTTGACTTAACTTCCATATAACAGACTGCCCCATTTAATGTATTTTAAATATTCCATTTTCCAGAAATTTTATATTTCGGCTTTTCAGAAACCTCAGAATATCTCTCCCGCCAATTTTAGATTGACATAAATAAAAGGGTATTTTATTTAACTTTTTAATTTTTTGTTATTCTTGTTTTTGACGTTTTTACTACTTTATTAAAATACATTTTAAATAACATTGTAACTTTATATAATTCAACACCCCTAAGGCGCAAAAAAAAACTAACACAAAAGCAATATAGCTGAGTCCCTAAAAAATAATAAATTCTTTGTCTGATGCACAACAAGTAAACACGAAACCAAAAAAAAAAATCACAAATTAAAGTAGTCAGCCCGGTTCGAGGCGCCAAAGCCCCTTCATGATGAATAATCACCATGTCGCTAATAAAAAATGTAATCTAAATGCAGTATCATTATTCATGCCGCCGGAATGCTGGCAAATGAAAAAACGAAAACCGGGGAAAAACTTCAACGAAACTAAATGCAATAAAACCAGCATCAACGTTAGAGCAAACTTGAAAGAACTGTACAACAAAACATGAACGGCGAAAAAAGTAAATTAAAGAAGAAAAAATGTCATCAAAAATTAAGGCAATCTGGCTTCTCTAACAGTCACTCACTGCTGCAGGACAATTTCGACAATATAAATAATCCAAAATCAGCCATGTCATTTATTTGCTGCGCAAGAATGTTTGGTTGCCGTTATGAAATCTTCTGCACTTAGGTAAAATAATTTCATTAATTAATTCGAAATGTCATTGATTTATTACTATTCCATCATATTGGACGGCGGCGTCAAATGGCATTTCTTTGTGGGTGTCCTTAATATTTGTCATTTACTAATGATTCGGGTGTTAATTATGTCGGTGTACTAATGATGAGGCGTTTTATAAGGTGTTACATTTTCGGGGGAGATTATTAATGAACATGGCAGACGTCTTCAGTAGTTATTAATTGATAGTTGAGTAATTTAGATGGTTATATCGAACATAGATATGGCTTGGAAATCAAATCAAGGAAATCATTTCGAAACTTGTATGAAACACACTCAATAATATTTGGTTTTGGGGGGCGCAGGAAAACTATCTTGGAACCTTGTTTAATTGCCGATGTTTTATGTCCATAATTTATTCACATACATTCATGTGTGTATGTCCTTAGATTAAACTGTCAACCACTCTCTGATGACGATGATGCTTACTAAGTGAGACACTTTTTAGTTAATCCATGTCACACTTGACTCATGGCAGTAAAAACAGCAGCGACTAATGTTTATCCACCAAGGAGAAACAATGAAAAACATAAACATATTCATGTGCTGGATGCACGATGTCCACAACCATATAAAAAATAAATGAAATTTAATAAATTCACATATAATATGAGGTTTACTCATCGGACTTTGCATAAAAACCCAGTAAGGAAAGTAATAAAGTCGGACTGGGACGACTATATGATACCCTTCACCACTTTGGGTATATTCTACATATATATCCTAATATACGTCGCGTTTTTGTTATTTATCTATATCTGAAACGTTGTGTCAATCGGCCTATCTATGGATCTTTTCAGGAAGCTTAGCAACATCATTCTAGATTTAATTCAGTACTCTATGCCAAAATTCGTGCAAATCGAAATATATATAGGGACACCAGTTGGTGCACAATTACCTTAAATCGGATGAAAATATATATGTGAGCTATATCTAAATCCGAACCGATTTTCACGAAATTTAACACATATCAGTCTAGACCTTATTCATTACTCTGTGCCAAATCTCGTGCAAATCGAAAGATATATAGGGACTTTAGTGGACTATTTACCTAAAATCGGGCGAAACTATATATGGGAGCTTTATCTAAATCTAAACCGATTTTCAGGAAACTTTGCACACATCATTTTAGACTTAATTCAGTACGCTGTGCCAAATTTCATTCAAATCGAAAGATATATAGGGACTTTGGTACACCATTTACATGAAATCTGACGATAATATATATGGGAGCTATACCAAAATTGAACC
>NW_026886655.1:0-7953 GCF_032173495.1 Musca vetustissima | reverse complement strand
TGTCCCTGCTGCCTTGCCTGTTACTTGGTTACGTATTGTTGTTAGTTGTGGGTTTTGTCAGGGCTGTTATTTCTTTGTTCGCCTAAATTTCCTGTGCATGACCATGCCTCATACACGCCAAACGTTTAATCTTCGATCTCTCTTCCAAAATTCGGACATATCGTCAATTTTTTTTTTTTGAATTTTTAATTTGTAATTTTACAAGGACGTTCTTGAATTCGAATTAAATCAAGTTATTTTTTAACTTGCTCTTTAGGACATATTCCTATTCCACAACGGTTTTTAAAATATAATCACCCTTGTTGATCGCTGTGAATGACGGTATCAACAAACAAACTGACAACTGGATGCAACTGCAACAGCGACAACATTCATGATGACAATAACAGCCACGACAACAGTAACACGTGCAACACCAATCGAGCCAGAGAATGCCGCCAACACTAACAAAAACCAATTGCATTCAACCCCACCAACCCATAATCCCTAAAATCGGGTTCATTGATATAACTTTTTTTCTTCTTCTTGTTTTTGTTTGTTTCACTTTGATGTACATTTTTTTCTACATTCAAAATGGGTGGGTAGGAGGTTAGCTAGTTTTGAACTATTATCGTAGCCTTAGTTTAGTAAAATGGTTTTTGCTGTTATTGTCATATTGACGTTGTTGTTGTTGTTGCCGCTATTGTTCGCAGTTTACTGTTGTTGTTGCTGTTGCTGCAGCAGTAATGTTGTTAACACCAAAATGAATGGCTTTGTGTTAAGTTGTTGAAGAAAATAAATAAAAAAACACACACAACACAACATTGAAAAGTTCACTTTTGAACAACATCCACAACGACAACCAGTAACGATAATCCAACAAAACTACTCTGAATATTGCGATTGACTACAGTGAAGTGGTCTAGTTGGAATATATGTGGGATATTGTTGAAAATTATTATTTGTTTTTAAACCCTTCACCACAGTGCGGTACAGGGTATTATGTCTTTGTGCATATGTTTGTAACAGGCAAAAATAATCGAGATAGACCCATGGTTCCTTTTGAGAACATGCATAGAATCACTTTCTGAGTCGATTTATGCATGTCCGTCCGTAAATGGTTTACCAAAGTCCCTATATATCTTTCGATTTGCACGAAATTTGGCACAGCGTAATGAATTAGGTCTAGAATGATGTGTGTTAAGTTTCGAGAAAATCGGTTCAGATTTAGATATAGCTTCAATATATATTTTCGTCCGATTTAAGATAAATGGCGCATCATAATTCCTATATAGTTTTCGATTTGCACGAAATTTGGCATAGAGTACTGAAGGGGGTGAATATTAATAATTTTTGGTAGGGGGATTTGTTACCATATACGACTACCATACAATACCAACTTACAGCGAACTCGGTTGAAAACTATGCACAAGAACCCCAAAATACCGAAAATTCGAGGGTACCCTTATATGGGGGCTACCCAAAAACATGCACCTATATTTATAAATTTTAGTTTCGAGAAAATCGGTTCACATTTATATATAGCTCCCATATATAGTTTCGTCCGATTTAAGGTAAATGGGGCATCATAGTTCCAATATATCTTTCGTTTTGCACGAAATTTGGCATAGAGTACTGAATTAGGTACCGAATGATGTGCGTCAAGTTTCGACAAAATCGGTTCAGATTTAGATATAGCTCCCATATATAGTTTCGTCCGATTGAAGGTAAATGGTGCACCAAAGTCCCTATATATCTTTCGATTTGCACAAAATTTGGCATAGAGTACTGAATTAGGTCCAGAATGATGTGTGCCAAGTTTCGTGAAAATCGGTTAAAATTTAGATTTAGCTCCCACATATAGTTTTGTCCGATTTTATGTAAATGGTGCACCACGAAATTTGGCATAGAGTACTGAATTTGGGGCCAGAATGATGTGTGCCAAGTTTTGAGAAAACCGGGTCAAATTTATATATAGCTCTTATATATATTTTCGTCCGATCTAAGTTAAATGAGGGCTCCAAAGTACCTAAATATCTTTCGATTTGCACGAAGTTTTGGCCCAGAGTACTAAATTAGGTCCATATGATGTGTGCTAAGTTTCGTGAAAAGGACTGTTAAAGTTTAGGATTGAACTATGGAGACAGCTTTGGAAATACGAATTTATGTGTATTAATAGTACTTAATGCACTAAATTTGGAACACTTTGTATTTGGGTAACGGAAAGAACTGGAAACCTAAAATTTTGTATTAACTGCTACGAAACTTAGTCAAATTAAAAAAGTAAAAAAGCGTTAAGTTCGGCCGGGCCGAACTTTGGATACCCTCCACCATAGAAATACTGACAATTTTTTGAAATTAAAACATATAACGACAATTCTTCCAATCGATTGTTGTAAACCAAATAGAAAATTCAGCAATTTCAATGGGGGTTTTCCTAAAATCTCAAAACCCTAAAATGTTGACATAAATTACTAACGCATGATACGGTGAAACATGTTTATAAAATCCTGAAAATATTCCAATTTAGAGGGCAATATTATATATGAGGGATTCTAAAGCGGGACCAATATTGACAACATTTTTTAGGAATTAGCAACTACTTGGTGTTTTCATTATATAAGGGGTTAGGCCTAATTAAGGGCCGGTGTAGATCAAGTTCCAAGCTAATATTTTAGTTTTGAATCCCAATACCGTCCATCACGCTAAATATTAAATAGGTAGGATGTTTTATATAGGACCTGGTCCAAAATGCGGGTCGATGCAGTTCATTCTCAAACCTCACGTTTTAGTTTTTATGTCGATATCCTCCGAGAGAAAAAAAAATGATTACAACATATGGCTAAATAGACTAAATTGTTTTAGAATTCCACACTATGTGGGGTATGAATACGATGGAATACAGCTATATGGGATAACCCCAACACACGAAAAAATCAGCGAAATATTTAAAAAAAGGGGGTTATAAGGGGACTACCCCTAAAAGGGGATGAATATTAATAATTTTTGGTAGGGAGATTTGTTACCATATACGACTACAAAATACCAAATTACAGCGAACTCGGTTGAAAACCGTGCACAAGAACCCCAAAATACCGAAAATTCGAGGGTACCCTTATATAAGGGCTACCCGAAAAAATGGACCTATATTTATAATTTTTAGTGGGGTGATTTGCTACGCAATAAGAACTCAACGTACCAATTTTCAGCGAATTCGGTTGAAAAACGAGCTCAAGAACCCCAAAATACCGACAATTGGGGGTACACTTATATGAGGGGTACCCGAAAAAATGGGTCTATATTTATAATTTTTTGTGGAGAGATTTGATACCCAATAAGTACTAAATTATATCCAATTCGGTGAAAAAATCCGGACAGAACTCCACAATAACTGAAAATTGGGGGGTACCATTATATGGGGGCTACCAGAAAAAGTGAACCTATATTTATAATTCTTTGTGGAGAAATTTGGTATCCAAAAAGAAATCATTTTACCAAATTTCAGCGAATTCGGTTGAAAAACGGGCTCAAGAACCCCAAAATACTGAACATTTGGGGGAACGCTTATATGGTAGCTATGCCTAAACGTGGACCGTTTACGCATATAGTCGTCTTTTAGACAAAAGACGACTCTATGCAAATGAGTTACAAACGGAAAAAACAAAACTAATATACCCTCTATACTATGGTGGAGGCTATAATAAAATTGATATATGTTGGTAGTCTTGAAATGTGTACTTATGTGCTCGAAAAATGTTGAATGGAACTAAATGTGAAACCTGTAGGTATTTGATAAATATATTTGAAATTCTGATCACTTTTTTATCTGTATAATAGAGAAAAGAAAGAGATATCAGAGATGAGTGCTTATAGTTGATATTCCTAATTCATCGTGCTAAATAGCTTCCCTTTTGAACGATGTATTGGAGTTTCCAACTTATGGTGGAGGTTATAAAAACATCGGATCGGCCAAATTTAAGAACGTTTTTTTTTAAGAATTTTATTCCGGTAATTTTTCTAGGATTCTCACTCAGCTTTATAAAAGGGTTTCTTTTTTCAATATTGTTTTTCTGAAAAAACCTATGAGCTCTTTTTTAAAGAATAGACTTTAACAAGTGAAAAAGCGTTAAGTTCGGCCGGGCCGAACTTTGGATACCCTTCATCATAGGTATACTAGAAATGAAAATATAGGGAACATACCAAAAAGTGGACCTATACCGACATTTACAAATTTCAGACATAATACAAATTTCAGAAATTTTTAATGGATAATTATACCCTCTGCCTTATGGCTAATAAGGGTGTATGCAATCGGTCCACTCCTTCTGGAACCTCCACACAGGGGCTAGGTCTAAATGCGGCTATAGTTCATTATCGAACCTTACGTTATAATTTCGTATTTCGCTATCCTCCGCAGTAGAAATGATTACAACAGAGTCTTAGAACCAAACTCAAAACGCGGAACATATCAGATAACTATTTCAATTTAAAAAAGGGGGTTATATGGAGAATACCCCAAAAAGGGGGCGAATATTTATAATTTTTGGTAGGGAGATTTGTTACTATATATAACTACAAAATACCAAATTGCAGCAAATTCGGTTAAAAAACGCGCTCAAGAACCCCAAAATACCGAAAATTGGGGGTACCTTTATATGGGGGGTATCCGAAAAAATTGACCTATATTCATAATTTTTTGTGGGGAGATTTTGTACCTATTAAGGACTCAAAATACTAAATTACAGCCAATTCGGTCAAAAAATCCGGTCAAATCCCCCCAAAAACTGGAAATTGTGAGGTACCTTATATGGGGGCTACCAAAAAATGTTGAAAGACGGACAGACGTACGGGCGGACGTACATGGCTAGATCGTCTTCGAATTTTACCCTGATCAAGAATATATATACTTTATAGGGTCGTAAATGAATATTTCGATGTGTTACAAACGGAATGACAAAATTAATATAACCTCCTAATTAATTAATAGTTTTTCCAGTACATTTAGAACTATAGGCGTGAATTTTTAAAGGGTAGTCTTGAGAGTGCATTTATGATTATGTGGATTTTATATAATTCAGATTAATTTAATTAATCGCTAGATTAATAACCTTTACATTTCCCCTCCTTGTTACTTTCTACGTCTCTGTCACTTTTCAAAACTTTGTTAAATAATATTTGCTTAAACATACTTTATATTGAATCTGTATTGTTAGTTTAGTTTAGTTCGAGAGTTAGTTATTTTTCATTTGTGTGCAGTTTTAAAATCTTAACCAGTATTAAAAAATGATTTAAAACTGCAAAATGAAAAAAAAAATGAAATGAAAAAACGACCCTCTCAACTCTGAAATACTGAACGTTTATTGACCGGCACTGTTGTTGCATTGCTAAACAAACTATTTTCAAAGTGAAATCGGTAGTCGATGCTGTGGCAGCGACATTGGCAGCAGAAAACAGCATCAGCCACAAAAAAGGTGCAGTTGTGTATCAATTGTTAATGTTTCTGTCCGCTGTTAATACTTCGGTTAAAGCTTTAAATCGTCCAGAGTGCAACATGATAAAAGAAGGAGGAAGGAGGTGATGTGGGGAGGGGGTCACATTACAACAACGATAACAATACGATGAACAAGAAAAACAATAACACGTTAAGGAGTAGAAGTGCAAAATTCCAAACTGCACTTAGCCATGGTAACAGCAAACATCAACAACAGCAACAACAAGAACGCCAGCAACAAAGGAAAGCAAACGAACGAACCAGCGAGTGAAACGAAACATAATCAAAAATACATCCATTCATTTGAAAAGTAAGACGGAATTGTTGAACAATCGCTTATTTCCAATTGGATGCACTGCTAACAGCGTGCATTTCAACAGCTATTAGATGGAGAGTTCAAAAAAACGGCTACGCTACTTCAACATGGCCTCAACTCGAACTTCTAACAACGGCATTAACAACGGTAACTGCAACACAGAGTGAACAACATTTCCAATATATTTTTTTACTAACTAAAGTTAGCCAGTCACAGTAGTCGTTGATGGTGTTAGTTTTCGTTTTAAAATATTCAATTCTATAATTTGGGCGAAGATATGAAGAGCGCTGTTCTTTAAAGATTATATGCCACCACAGTTATAAAAAGTGTGTCACGAATATCTATGATAACGAAGAGCGCCTGGGTGATTCGGAAATTGATGAACTAATAATGATCATATCGTTCTAGAGGATCGAAAACTAGGTTTCCTCAAAATGTTACAAACAGGGATATTGGTAAAGGTGAATATGCATGTCGTTGTGTCACGGGCTTTATATATATGTTGCTATGATATATTTTGACATATGAAAACCATTCTGATATAACGTGCTCCTCTGCAACGATTTTAGTTATATGTGTACAATATCCTGTCTTGGGCCCGTGAGATGATCGATCGATTTCTATATATGAACTGACTTCAATCAGGTCGGCCATCTAAACAAAATTGTACGTCAATGGCAGAGTGTTGGAAAAAACGGAATGCACCATTAACATAAAATCGGATGAAAATATAAGTGACATATTTCAACAAAACGTTATACACGTCAATAGGCTAGGCTCAATTTAGTATACCGTAGAAAATTTCGTCTCAACGGGACAAACGTTGTGTATTTGTGCACAATTTAGATTAAATCGACCGAAAATATAGTTGGGTGCTATATCTAAATCGGAACCCAATTCCAAAATAGGTCGTCCTTTGGCCAAATAAATGGGGCATGCCAAATTTTATTCTATTCTGATCTTAAATTCGACCTTTAATTTATTTGTGTCCCGAAACGCTCAAATAAAGACACCTAGGCTAGAGGACTATAAACTTCAATGTACCGAAAATTAAGCGGGACCATTGTATCCGAAGCATGGAGCATGGATATTTATACCCTTCACCACACTGTGGTACAGGGTATTATTTCTTTGTGCATATGTTTGTAACAGGCAAAAGGAAACGAGATAGACACATGGTTCCTTTTGAGAATATGCATAGAATCACTTTCTAAGTCGATTTATGCATGTCCGTCCGTCCGTCCGTCTGTCTGTCTGTGCATGTTAAATTGTAAACAAAGTACAGGTCGCATTTATGATCCGAATTGGATGAAATTTGGCATAGGTCACTTATTCGGCCCAAGGACGAACCCTATTGAAATTGGGAAAAATCGGTTCAGATTTAGATATAGCTCCCATATATATATTTTACCGATTTAATGTAAACGGTCCCTATATATCTTTCGATTTGCACGAAATTTGGTACAGCCTAATCATTTAGGTCTATAATGATGTATGCCAAGTTTCGAGAAAATCGGTCCAGATTTAGATATAGCTCCCATATATAGTTTCGTAACCGATTTCATGTAAATGGTGCCCCAAAGTATATATCTTTCGATTTCCACGAAATTTGGCATAACGTACTGAATTGAGCCTAGAGTGATGTCTGCCAAGTTTCGAGAAAATCGGTCCAGATTTAGATATAGCTCCCATATATAGTTTCGTCCGATTTCATGTAAATGGTGCCCCAAAGTCCCTATATATCTTTCGATTTGCACGAAATTTGGCATAACGTACCTTATTGAGCCTAGAATGATGTCTGCCAAGTTTCGTGAAAATCGGTCCTGATTTAGATATAGTTCCCATATATAGTTACTTTAAGTAATTGACGCACCAAGGAACCAATAGGCTGATAGGGACAAAACGTTCTGAAATTAGTATAACCTAACCTGTGACAAGTTTTTTTTGAAATCGCTTAATATTTGGATAAAGCTTCCATATATATTTTCGCCCGATTTCAAGTAAATTGTTAGTCAGTTTGACATCAATTTTTGCACAACTTACAAAATTGAGCATAGAATTACGCAGTTGCGTTTTCTAGAATTACAGACATAGCCCAACGGATGACCTATTTATATTTGTTTGAACTCGATTTACATACTTTATGGATAGATCTAGGTAGATGCAC
>NW_026886654.1:0-8000 GCF_032173495.1 Musca vetustissima | reverse complement strand
TGGTACACCATTAACTTCAAATCGGACGAAAATATATGTTGATGCTATATCTTAATCTAAACCGCGACCTGTATTTTGTTTACAATTTAACACCAACAGACTGACAGACGGATAAACGGATGGACATTCATTAATCGACTCAGAAAGTGATTCTATCCATATTCTCAAAAGGAACCATGTGTCTATTTCCATTTCTTTTGCCTGTTACAAACATATGCTCAGTGTCGCACAGTGTGGTGAATGGTATAAAAATATATTTTTCTCGAAACAGGTCTGTATTCGATTTTTTTCATGGACATTTTTTGACTTGGATTTCTAAATTTCATGTCCGGCACAGCAGCTCATTTAGTTGGCCTAGTCCAGTTTTTCAAATAGTTGTCATAATTCATTTTTTTCGATTTTATAGCAATCTCAGGAACATATACCCAATATGATGAAAGATTTTTGAATGAGATTTCTTTAGAGTTTGTAAAAATGTTTCCTTATTCCATATAATATTTGATTTCCAACAGTTTTTTTAATTCATCACTTTTATTATCTACAAATCTAAACATCATTCGCTTTAACTGCAAATTACCCTTTAAATCCAGAATACTATCATGATAATAAGATATTTTATGGTTATGACTATGAGACGGAGGACATAAAAATGTAGTTTGTTTTATTACAGGCTTCTCGTAAATAAAGCCTTTGATAGTTTAACATGCATGTATGTTCAAGTTTACATCGTAACCTCTAACAGGCATTAACACATTACAGCATAATTATGACCTATGTTTTTAAAGTTAGTGTCGACATTTGGTATATTGTAGCAAAAAAAAAAAAAAAAAATCTTGGCAGATTTATTATTTAGGTGAGATTGTGAAATTATTGTTAAGCATTTTGTAATAAATTAATTTTCCATAGAATATACGAAGGTCATCTCATAGAAGACCATAGTTTATTTCTTCGTATTAGAAGGCAGGTGGGTTTTCTCATAGAAGACCAGAAGCTTTTCTGATAGAAAACAAGGTGTTATTTTCAATGGAGGTCAGGAGCGTTTTCATAAAAGACCAGAAGAATATCTTGTAAAAGGACAGAAGTTATTTTCATAGAAGACTTTTTTATCCCTCCTTCTTTGCATCTACAAGTTACTCATACCCTTAGACATATATTTTTTTTTAAAAATCTCCGCCTTCAGCCTTTGAAATATTTCTTGAAAATCTACTCGGTTTTCTTTATAATTTATGTTATACATAACTAAAAGTATTTCAAATATATTACATCAATCAACCAATTAATTTTAGTTGCAATCGAAATTACTTATCATTTCATTCGAATAACTCCACAATTTGTATTAAAATTCTCGATATAAACTATTGTTGAATAATAAAAAAGTTTTGCAAGACAAACTAAATAATTTCTTCACATAATAAGCAGCACTCAATTTGTATAACATGAATTATGATTACTACTACGTAGCACAATTATTATTTTTTTATTTTATTTTAATATTACAAATGAATGCATCCAATTATGAATTTAAGTTGTGAACTAGTTGTATTTCATTTGGGACTTAACATTTCATTGGAAAGCCAAACAACCAGAATAATGCTAAATAAAAATGCCAATAGAAAAATCAAAGTCCACTTTATTGCTACTGCTTGTGTGAGCTTAACTCATCAGTGAGCATTTCTAAAAAACACAAGTGAAAAAGCGTTAAGTTCGGCCAGGCCGAACATTGGATACCCTCCACCATAGATATACTGATAGTTACTACAAATGAAATTATAGGGAACATACCAAAAAGTGGACCTATACCAACATTTCTAAAAACGGATTATGTAAACCATAATACAAAATTCAGACATTTTTAATGGATAATTATACCCTCAGCCTTATGGCTAATGAGGGTGTATACAATTTAACATGGTTAAAATGGGCGTCATCGAAATTTTGGTTCTAGACCACATGTTTCTTTGGACCAAATCCCTTTCAGAAAATTAAAATTTCATCCAAACTTTGCCCATCTTATCATTTCTTCCAAACTTCAGCTCAAATTCAAAGATGGAGAATATCGGTCCATTCCTTCTGGAACTTCCACACAGGGGCTAGATATGCATGCGGCTATAGTCATTATCGTACCTTACGTTATAATTTTGTATCTCGCTATCCTCCGCAGAAGAAATGATTACAACGGAGTCTTAGAACCAAACTCAAAACGAGGAACAAATCAGATAACTAATTTAATATAAAAAAGTAACGAAAGTAGTAAAGTCGGACGGGCCCGACTATATGATACCCTTCACAACTTTGGGTATATTAAACAGGACAATTAACACGAAATTGGATGAACTAAAATATGTGATATTTATCTAAATGTGAATCAACTTAGATCAATCTATAAGCATGTCATTTGTTTCTTACAATGGGACAAATGTTAGCCCGTTGGGCTATGTCTGTACTTCTAAAAAACGCACATACGTTATTGAAATCGGACGAAAATATATGTGGAATCTATGTCCAAATATGAACCGATTTCAACGAAACTTGTCACAGGTTGGGTTATACTAATTTCAGTACGTTTTGTTCCTATCAGCCATATATTGGTTCCTTGGTGCGTCAATTACTTAAAATCAATCGAAACTTGGCATAAAGCTCACTAGACTCAATTAGGTACGTTATACCAAATTCCGTGCAAATCGAAAGATATATAGGGACTTTGGTGTATAATTTACATGAAATCGGACGAAACTATATATGGGAGCTATATCTAAATCTGGACCGATTTTCACGAAACTTGGCAGACATCACTCTAGGCTCAATTCAGTACGTTATGCCAAATTTCGTGCAAATCGAAAGATATATAGGGACTTTGGTGCACCATTTACATAAAATCGGACGAAACTATATATGGGAGCTATATCTAAAACTAGACCGATTTTCATGAAACTTGGCAGACATCATTCTAGGCTTAATTCATTACGATGTGCCAAATCTCTAGGCTCAATTCAGTACGTCATACCAAATTTCGTGCAAATCGAAAGATGTATAGGGACTTTGGTGCATAATTTACCTTAAATCGGACGAAACTATATATGGGAGCTATATCTAAATCTGGACCGATTTTCACGAAACTTGGCAGACATCATTCTAGGCTTAATTCATGACGCTGTGCCAACTTTCGTGCAAATCGAACGATATATAGGGACTTTGGTGCATAATTTACCTTAAATCGGACGAAACTATATATGGGAGCTATATCTAAATCTGGACCGATTTTCACGAAACTTGGCAGACATCACTCTAGGCTCAATTCATTACGCTGTGCGAAGATCGTCTTAGAATTTTACCCTGATCAAGAATATATATACTTTATAGGGTCGGAAATGAATATTTCGATGTGTTACAAATGGAATGACATACTTAATATACCCTCCATACTATGGTGGAGGGTATAAAAACACACACACAGATATAAATATTTTTATAAATATATGTTCACATATATATGTTTATTGGTTTATTTATAACTAGTTTTCAAACATGCCGTATTGCAAATGTATGCACGTGATTTAGTTATGCGAAACAGTGTGTGTGTTCGTTGCTGTTCCTGCTACAGTTAATAGTCGACATAAAGGTTTATATTTTATGCATCGTTGGCTTCCAGTTAGCAATTATACGGGATCGTTATTGACTAATAAGTAATAAATTAGTTATTTTATAATAATTTTTTATATAACAGTAAATAGCAGTGTTTATTTATGTATGTATATACTGAATGTGTTAGGGATGCCATAGAAGGAAATCTTAAGGGAACAAACATATAATTATAATTAAAACTCAATAAGGAAATGGCAAAAAATTTAGCACCCACTATTGATGTGTATTGATGAGATGCTCCCCAGATAACCACTGATCTGAAATCGGATAAATTAATTATTTTAATCAGACACCCATTCGATATATATATGGTACGTTGTGCAAAATTTCGTGTCAACATTAGAAGTTTGGTGCACCATTTACCTAAAATCGGACGAAAATATGTATATGTTTCGTGAAAATCGGTTCAGATTTAGATATAGTTCCCATATATATTCGTCCGATTTAAGGTAAGTGGTGCATCAAAGATCCTAAATATATTTCGATTTGCACGAAATTTGGCACAGCGTATTGCATTAAGTGTAGAATGATGTGTGTTAAGTTTCTTGAAAATAGGCTCAGATTTAGGTATAGCTCCCACATATATTTTCGTCCGATTTAATGTAAATGGTGCACCAAAGCCCCTATATATTCTTCGATTTGCACGAAATTTTGCATAGCGTACTGAATTGAGTCTAGAATGATGTGTGCTAAGTTTCGTAAAGATTCGTTCAGATTTATATATAGCTCTCATATATATTTTCGTCCGATTTTACATAAATGGTGCACCAAACTCCTAGTGTTGGTCCAGTTAACACATTTTGCACAACGTATCAAATTGAGATTTGAATGACGTTATTGGATTTTGTTGAAATTGGTGCAGATGAAGCCAAAGCTTTCATATGTATTTCGAACGGGTGTCTGATTGAGATTAAATTTTTAACAGTGCGGCGTAGCGAATAGCGTGTATCAATTTTGCCAAAAATCGTTTTCCATAAATTTGTCCCATCGTACGCAGACTCTAAATCTGCCCGAAATGTTCCTTCAAGGGAACACTGATATACAATTGTATGGATACATATGTACAATATATCCAAGTGGTGTAGGGTATCATATAGTCGGCCCAGTCCGACTTTACTACTTTCCTTATTGGTTATTATATGTAACACAATCTGATATTTTCTTTCCTATACATCCATCCACATTTTCCTTCACACCAATGTATTGCCCTAAAATTGTTTTGTTGTTTTATTTGCCAATGAAAAATTAATTCGAAATTCCATTCAAGTACACATTGTTGTCTGAATTGTTTTGGAAGCCCTTAGGTCGGTAAGCCTCTCAACAAAAAAAAAAAAAATATTTTGAAAATATCAACATTTGTAGAATTTTGTGGTTTTGGTTACCACGAATTGTTTTTGGTGGTGTTGATCCAAACCACTATATAATAAAGATGTGAACAAATATTTTATGCCTCAGGGATATAATGTGCGCACACACACACACACTCAACTAATACATACGCGTTAGAGTGTTCATGTTTTCTTTACATGAGAATTCGTGTTAGGAATTTTCGAAATACTGCAGACTTTCAATGCTACAAATGTGTTTATTAGCAAGCAGGGAAAAACAGAGAAGCAACAAACTCTAAAAACAACAACAACAATAGTTATTTGAACTCTATTTGAATAAATGTGTTTTGAGGGGATTTCTCAGTAATTCTTCATGTGTATTTCTGTAGCGAAAAAAAAAATTAGCCAAACTTTACTTAGAGGTGTGATGGAGTAGCTATAGATAACAAACACCCATGAGGAAAAATGTTTCTTAAATACCGAAACAATTCTTTTCTTTGCCTTTGCAACAAAACAGCATGAAGACAAATGACTCCCGTTTTGAAACGTGGGTATCATTGTCTGCGAAAAGTAAATAACAAACCGAAACTTTGTTGTATCAAATGGATTAAGGGTATAAGGCACACAAGTGTATAACTCACACATACACATCGGGAGACTGCCATCTTTACATGTGTAAATTGTAATAGGAGTCCAGTAATATAATCACACACATATATAGCACACAGTCATTTGTCGCACTCTCCCTTTGGAACAAGAGTATGAACAAGTGTAGGTACAGTATTGGACTGCAAATATTATTGAAGATTCTCCTAAGATACTTATTGTAAGGTACATTATGATACATACCGATATAAAACAAGTCTTTGTCTAATAATTGTGATGGTATATGTACAATAACCTGCCAATAGAATTAATGTAGCATCTTTGGGAGACCATTGACATGAAATCGGACGAAGCTAAATTATGTGATCTATATAGATATATGTCATTCTGAAATCAATGTAAAATTTTCCTATCATTTGGACAGACATTGATTCTGTGGTATACAATTTGTACGAAATAGAACAGAATTATGAATGAAGGTATATTTAAATCTGAACCGATTTCAACGCAACACACATTATTTTAGACATAATTTGGTACGCTATTCCAAATTTTGTCTGCATCGGGAATAACTACACAAAACCCGATGAAACTATAGACTAGGAGCTACATCTAAATTTGAACCGATTTCAACGAAACTGAACTCAAGCTATTTTAAATGCAAAATGGTGCGTTATGCCAAATGTTGTCGCCATGGTACAAACTTCAAGAGTTTGGTGTTGCATTTGGCTCAAATCGGTCGAAATTACATATGGGAGTCATATCTAAATCTGAACAAATTCACAAAAAAAAAAAAAAAAAAACAGTAAGGAAAGTAGTAAAGTCGGGCGGGGCCGACTATATGATACCCTTCACCACTTTGGATATATTCAACAGATGAATCTTAACGGACGTGGAATTTTTGAAGGATCAGTAAAATGAAATTGGACCCATAAACATATCCTTCTGCAACCTATACTAAATTGTTCATTTGGTCAGATATAGAAGCTATATCTAAATCTGAACCGATTTCATGAAACTTAACACACATCATTCTAGACCTAATTCATTACGCTACGCTAAATTTGGTGCAAACCGAAAGATATTAAGGGACTTTGGTACACCATTTACCTTAAATCGGACGAAAATATATATGGGAGTCAACTCAGAAAGTGATTCTGTGCATATTTTCAAAAGGAACCATGTGCCTATTTGCCTAAATGCATAATACCCTGTACAACAGTGTGGTGAAGGGTACACAAATCGACAAGAGAACGAAACTATAGATATATATAAATCTGAACCGATTTCAACAAAACTCGGATCATAAATGCGACATTGTTAACAAAAATAGACGGACGGTCTCAGAAAGCGATTCTATGCATATCCCGCTTCTTTTTGCCTGTTACAAACATATGCACAAAGACATAATACCCTGTACCACAGTGTGGTGAAGGTTATAAAAAGGAGGTTTTATGGGGACTACCCCTTAAAGGGGGCGAATATTATTAATTTTTGGGAGGGAGGTTTGTTGCCATAGACGACTACAAAAAACCAAATTACAAAAAAGAATTTGGTTCAAGAACCCCAAAATACCCTTATATGGGGGCTACCCGAAAAAATTGACCTATATTTATAATTTATAGTGGAGAGATTTGCTACCTTATAAGAACTCGACGTACTAAATTACAGTCAATTCGGTCGAAAAATACAATCAGAACCCCCAAAATACCAAAAATTTGGGGGTACCGTTATATGGGGACTACCAGAAAAACTGGAGTAACTTTAGTGGAGTAACTTTGTACCCAATAAGAACCCAGTTTACAAAATTTCAGAGAATTCAGTTATAAAACGAGCCCAAGAACCCGAAAATACCGAAAATTGGGGGTACCCCTATATGGGGGCTATCCGAAAATATGGACCTTTCTTTATAATTTTTGGTAGGGAAATTTGCTACCCAATAAGAACTCAAAGTACCAAATTTCAGCGAATTCAGTCGAAAACTTCGATCAAAACCCCCAAAATACCGAAAATTGGGGGTACCATTATATGGGGGCTATCCGAAAACATGGACCGTTATTTATTATTTTTGGTAGGGAGATTTGCTACCCAATAAGAACTCAAAGTACAAAATTTCAGCGAATTCAGTTAAAAAACGCGCTCAAGAACCTCAAAATACCGAAAATTTTGGGGTACCCTTATATGGGAGCTATGCCTAAACGTTGACCGATTTTCTCCAATTTCAATAGGGTTCGTCCTTGGGCCAATAAGTGACCTGTGCCAAATTTCATCCAAATCGGATCATAAATGCGACCTGTACTTTGTTAACAAAAATACATGAACGGACGGACGGGCAGACGGACATGCATAAATCGACTCAGAAAGTGATTCTATGCATATTCTCAAAAGGAACCATGGGTCTATCTCGTTTTTTTTTGCCTGTTA
>NW_026886653.1:0-7937 GCF_032173495.1 Musca vetustissima | reverse complement strand
TGGTCAACCGCAATCGCCGTTAGTCTGACAGAGATGGCAGACACTGAATGATGTGCGCTTGCTTCATACGACGTTTTAGATAAATTCAATATGGCCGTTCGGAGGAGATACTTTATTTGAATGTGTGTGTGAGAAGTGGAATCATTACACCACGATGACATCTGGTGGGAAACTGTTGTTTTACCATTTTATCTGTATCTAAAAGATACCGAACAAGAAAAAATCTCAGCGATGTAGGCCTACGATGCTTATTGGAAACAACATTCCGACAAATAAACCATATTTGTCATCATATAAGCAGATATTGATGCCACAGCGTTAATGCATCCACTTGACACCAGGTGAAGCTGTGTTTCAATAAGATAATCAAATATATATTTTAGCCAATGAATGACTTTGGATGTGTGCAATGCAGACTGAGATTTTAGGTAATGTACGTACCATGGAAGAAAGAAATAATATTTTGTCAAATAAGATATGTTGACAGAATGAACTGAAATAGAAATTGCAATTGGACTTTTTATGAAATTAGATGCTAATGAGACTATATGTATTAGGTATTTCTAGATTTAAGCGAAATATTTACTTCACCCTTAAAAGGTCTAAAAATGTTTAAAACCCCGATAGGCATTTACAAGCATATTGAAATTTTAGATCTAATATTACGGGTTTCTTGTAAATATTTTATTTAGAAAGTCGGAATCTAAGTAATTCAAATTAATATAAATAAATTGATAATGTCATCACCTTATGACAAAATGTGAACACATAATATTATATATTAAAACCAGTAAGGAAAATAATAAAGTCGGACTGGGCCGATAGCTTTGACCACTTTGAGTATATTGTACATATGTATCTTAAAAATTTCATGTCAATGTTCCCTCGAAGGAACATTTCACTTACATTTAGAGTCGTTTGCATAGAATGGGACAAATTTATGGAATCGATTGCCGCACTGTTCAAGGTTTAATATCAATCAGACACCCGTTCGAAATATATATGTATATGGAAGCTATGTCTGCATGTGCACCAATTTCAACAAAACACAATAACGTCATTCTAATCTCAATTTGATACGTTGTGCAACATTTCGTGTCAATCGGACAAACATTAGGAGTTTGGTGCACCATTTACATAAAATCGGAAGAAAATATATATGTGGGAGCTACATCTAAATCGGATCCGATTTACACGAAACATAGCACACATCAATTCAGTACGCTATGCCAAATTTCGTGGAAATCGAAAGATATATAGGGACTTTGGTACCCCCATTTACCTATAATCGGACGAAAATACATATGGGAGCTATATCTAAATCTGGACCGAATTTTCCCAATTTCAAGAGGGTTCGTCCTTGGGCCAAATAAATGAGCTGTACCAAATTTCATCCAATTAGGGTGATAAATGCGACCTGCTTTGTTTACAATTTAACATGGACAGACAGACGGACGGACGGACAGTCATAAATCGACTCAGAAAGTGATTCTACGCATATTCTCAAAAGGAACCATGTGTCTATCTCGTTTCTTTTTGCCTTTTACAAATAAATGCACAAAGACGTAATAGCATGTACCACAGTGTGTGAATGGTATAAATAGTTGAGTGTAACAACAAACATATAGTGGAATTTAACAGCTTCTCCAGGTCTAAATTTTTATTTTCCAATTTAAGAATATTAATGACTGTTATTTGGATAAAAGGGTTTTAATAAATGAAATGCTACGAAAAACAGTTTTTCAAAGCAAAACACAGGCTTAGCCCATTAACAGTTCTTCCCCATTTTCACCACAGTTTACAAAATAATTGACAAACTTTTTGGTTTCCAATAATCGACATATGTCTATTTTGGTATAGTCTCTATATATTTGAACTAGTTTTTGAGAAAAAAAATCATAACCCTAATACATACATGTGCGATGTTAGAGAATAATCCAATAAGAAATTCAATCACATCTAATCCTTTAGATTTTTATTTTCAAATAAGAATAATTTCTTTTTCGATTATTGTGAATATGTTTTAGTTAATAACTAATAGATGCCGCATTAATTTCAATGTAGTAAAATAGACAATTTTCTAGTTGGAAATTTTTAAGTACTAATTTTGTTATCTTAACAAAGATATTAATCACAGTGTAGGACAAAACTAAACATATGTGTAAATTAAAACAAATATGGGACAATTGGATTTTTTTAATAATTTGAATAAATACTTAAAGGAGAAAAAAGTTTTTGGGCCTTCACTACAAAGTGTACGGGAAATCGGTATAACATTGCTCAGTAAATATTCCAATAATGAAATTAAATTAAGTTCTATTTTTTATTTCAATATATTTACACTAAATGCAGATTAATACCCTGGGTATTTAGGATTACAATATAAATTCGGAGCTCCAAAATAGTGGGTTTATATGAATGTATTTTTTCATATAAATCTTTTACATGAGAAGAATTCCCAAAATTGTGACAAAGGTATTAATACTTCTAATACTGGAAAAAATTCCGAACATGTACAAAAAGTGTCAGTCAGTTTGGAGAAATCTATTGCTTGCGGGGGTCCATGAAATTACTGTCTAGGTTCAAGGTGGACTAAATTTATAAGGTGTCAATATTGTGGCAGTTTGTGGGCGATGTACCGCAGATGATGGACGTATATCAAAGACATAGAAACCTTAAAGACTTGACAAGAAGCAAAAACTAAAGCAACTGAAATTGCAAATCTTAAAAACAATCTTAAATTAAATGTTTTTCACTTAAAAAAACATAATATAATTTTTTGAAATAAAAAATCTATGGGCAAATAAATTGACCCATTTTTTTGCTTGGTCAAAACTGTAGCAACTTTTTTGATTTTTTCTTTTAAATAAATTAATTTAGCTAGTAATGGACATTATTAGATTATATCTATAAGACTCTCAATTTGGCTCTGAGCCTTTAGTATTAAACTTTAATTCATCCGAGAACATAGCATTTCTCCACTAAGTCGGATTTCAATTAATATGAGCTTTTGCGAAATCCAAAGTTGACTTTCCGATGTTTTCAGATATAAAGGGGCTTTCTTGATGGTTTCCGGCCATGCTCTGTTCTTGAGATTATATCCAACGATAACCCTCTCACTTCGTAAAACTCTTTTTATTGCTATGACAATTCGTTGATCAGTAGGAACTGATGACCTTTTACAGCTTTCCTCCTAGATGAACTGTCACTACTGATAAAGTTGCATAAAACAATTTATAATTAGGGAAATCACGGATTTATTCATGGAATATTTATCCGATATCATTTTCTGTGATAAATTTTTTCATAATCACTGATAATTTGCTGTTTTGTATTTGTTTCTGGCCATATTTATATTTTTTGGCAGTAACATGTGTCTGTTTTCGATTTTGAAAAAAGACTCATGTTATTTTAATCAAATCCTTTTAAAAATAACCTAGAAGTATCAAAATAGGAGTAGAATCTAAAACATAGAAAATAGTAATGTAGATTTGCTTTTGTTTTTCCAAGAAAAAATTGAGTTAATTTTGTTTTCCATACATTATTATTTATTTCAAAATTAATTTTACATTTATGCTTTTGTTATCTTATTAAATCATAATATTAATATGAATAGAATATACGTGATAGAAGGAAAATAGTCATAACAAGTGAAAAAGGCGTTAAGTTCGGCTGGGTCGAACTTTGGATACCCTCCACCATAGTTATACTGATAGTTACTTGAAATTAAAATATGGGGAACATACCAACAAGTATATCTATACCAACAATTGTTGTTGTAAAGCTTAATTTATACGAAATACAAATTTCAGCAATTTTTAATGGAGATTTGTCCTAAAATCGCAAAACACCAAAATGTGGACCGACTTTGTCAATATGATGCCATAAGGAGGAGGAAGCTGCTGGTTCAATATGAAAATTTTCATTGCAGAAAAAACATTTATATGTGTATGTTGCTGCAGGCTATTACATCGTGCAGGGGATAAACCCAAAACGCGGAGAAAATCAGATAACTATTTTAATATAAAAAGGGGGTTATATAGGGACTACCCCAAAAAGGTGGCGAATATTAATAATTTTTTGTAGGGACATTTGTTACCATATACGACTACAAAATACCAAATTACAGCGAATTCAGTAGAAAAGCGCGCTCAACAACCCGAAAATACCGAAAATTGGGGGTACCCCTTATATGGGGGCTATCCGAAAAAATGGACCCATATTCATAACTTTTTGTGGAGAATTTTGGTACCTATTAAGAACTCAAAATACTAATTTACAGCCAATTTGGTGGAAAAATTATCAAAATTTGGTTCTGGGCTACTAGAAAAAGGGAATATTTATTCATTTTTTTGTTTGTTTACAATATTTCTAGTTGTAGAAATGTCAAAGCAGTATTATCGACAGCAACTGAGAAAACTTGATATTCAAAATTTTAAGTTTTATTTCAATTGTGTTGCGAGTTGAACACGCAACTGGAGTTTGGTTGATTTCCATAATCGACCCATAAGATGTACGTATTATTTTGACCATGTGTGTACATAAAATAGTTTTAGTGATAATTATGTGATAATTAATTATGTATATTAATTATATACTTCCGTAATGTACATAAACCACGAATTCTTCCAAATATTATTAAACATGTTTTGTGTAGAATTTTTAGTAAACTAATTTAAATAACATGTTTTGCAAAATGAATTTATTTATTTTTTATGAAAAACCAAAGAAACACTTAGCATCATATTATTTTTTTCAATACTAGAACATAAATTAACTGATTTCATTGCTCGGCAATGTATCTTCACTACACTAATCAGAAAAGAATCCACACTAACATAACAGAAAATTATCTCATTCTATACGAAAAAATCAAGTCAACTCATCATTAGTTGCCCTAAAAGAAAATACACATCGTCATCATAATCGCCACCACCAGAGCCAAATAAGCCAACATCAGTTCCATTGGGCACTCGGCTGCCACTATCGGCCATTATAATTGATTGACATTTTTGGTTTTGGGGGATGACAATGTCGGAAGGCATAACAAAGAAAACAAAAGACCGCTTCATTAAAATAATTCATAGAGCGCCATATTTACGGTAAGTGTCAACGCATAAATAAACTATAGACGAAAAAATTGGAGCAGTATAAAAAAAGAAGGCAGCAAAAAGCAACAACCAAACAACGAGAAACCACCGAAAACAAAACCAGCATCTTTGACGTAAATGAGAAATAATTGGAGCCAACAAATCACCCAAATGGCTGCACAACTCACATACGTAAGACCGTGCCAATAGATTTGAATCAAAAACAAAATCAGACATTTACTGATCTTGAATTCGTTTTAGTCCACATTATGGTACCGTTCAATTTGAATGTTAATTTTAGTTTTGTAGGGAATTTGTAACTGTATACAACAGTTTGTAATGGAAATTTTGTATTTTATGAAATCGTGTTTCAAACTGTTATTTTTTTTTTCATTTTTATGTTGTAAAACTTACCTTGAAAAAATATCCATGTTGCGCATGAAAGATATCTGAAATTGATAGAAAAAATGAGTGATTTATTTAAATATATCGTTATATAACAGTAACAATTTCGATATTTTCCGGATTTTATGCGCTTTTTAACGAAATTGACTATAATGTAGTATTTTGAATTATCATTGGATGTGAACTTTTTTTACCTTTGTGGCCCAATGATACCCACAGGCAACAAAGGGCTTTAGAGCTTATATTTAATACGCAGCTAGTAAATATATATTATTTGGATTTCATATGTCAACACCTGATTACGGTCGACACATATCAAGGGGAAAATCAAACAAATTCAAAATTTTGGTAAAGTTATGAGCTTTTCAATATAGGGAAGAGGGTAAATTTTGTGTACAGTACAAATTTGTGTATACAGTCCAAATCGCTTCGTATGTTTGATCCGCCATTTTTCTACAAAACAAGTTCAAAAATTATTTGAATTATTCAAAATTTTTATACCCTTCACCACACTGTGGTACAGGGTATTATGTCTTTGTGCATATGTTTGTAACAGGCAAAAGGAAACGAGATAGACACATGGTTCCTTTTGAGAATATGCATAGAATCACTTTCTAAGTCGATTTATGCATGTCCGTCCGTCCGTCTGTCTGTCTGTCCATGTTAAATTGTGAACAAAGTACAGGTCGCATTTATTATTCGAATTGGATGAAATTTGGCACAGCTCATTCATTTGGCCCAAGGACGAACCCTATTGAAATTGGGAAAAATCGGTTCAGATTTAGATATAGCTCCAATATATATCTTCGTTCGATTTAATGTAATTGGTGCATCAAAGACCCTATATATCTTTCGATTTGCACGAAATTTGGCACAGCGCAATAAATAAGGTATAGAATGATGTGTGTTAAGTTTCGTCAAAATCGGTTCAGATTTAGTTGTAGCTTCCATATATATCTTCGTCCGATTTAAGGTAAATTGTGTACCAAAGTCCCTATATATTTTTCGATTTGCACGAAATTTGGCAAATCGTACTGAATTAAGTGTAGATTGATGTGTGCAAAGTTTCGTGAAAATCGGTTCATATTTACATATAGCTCCCGTATATATCTTCGTCCGATTTAAGGTAAATGGTGTACCAAAGCCCCTATATATCTTTCGATTTGCACGGTATTTGGCATAATGTACCCATATATAGTTTCGTCCGATTTTATAGGAATAAAACGTACTGAAATTAATATAACCTAACTTGTGACAAGTTTCGTTGGAATCGATTCATATGTGGATACAGCTTCCATATATATTTTCGTCCGACTTTAAGTAAATGGTGCGTTAAACTCCTCATGTTTGTCAGATTGACATACAATTTTGTACAATTCGTGCATAGAATAGATCTGTTTAATATACCCATTGTGGTGAAGGGTATCATATAGTCGGCCCCGTCCGACTTTACTACTTTCCTTACTGGTTAAAAAATTGACCGCGATCAGCATTTCCTAAACCGTTTATGTGATAGTTTTTGTTTAATAAATCCATTGCTCAAAGTATGGCCACAAAAATTTGATCTCTGGCCTATAATGTCTCGATTGGAAAATAGAGATACTTTTCAAAAACAAACTCTATAGCATTGTATGTGCTAAATTCTATCTTAACTACTACGATCTCATCATGATACCAATAAACAGAATTTTATTCTAATCAAGGTACTGCAAAATATATAGTGAACATAGTTCTCTAGACCGATTCGATAATTTTAACGTATCCCAGAATTTCAAATTATTTGTATAATGTGTTCTATGGCATTTTATGTATTTCTCGGGGCCTATCCCTGTGGGCCCAAAAGGCATCTATAACCATGTTTCATTGTAATAGCCCCAATCCATGTCCATATATATATATAGAGAAGTTAAATTAAACTTCTCTTATCGACATTGTTTCCTTATTACCATGAGTTTGGTATCCAGTGCATCATATGTAGAATGAAACTTTTTACAAATATGAAATTTGATATACATTTCTGTTCAGAACCTAATTATGCCACTGGTTAAAATTGCCACAAAACACATTAATGTCATTCAAGATTTTTCCAAACACCCTCTTGAATGAATGTCATTCTTATAAACGAATGTATGTGTTACTAACTAAAATCATTGAACTTTAACATTTTGGGTCAAAAATTATCGCTTAAGTGCACCATTTCCGTGATACAGAACAACTTAATTTCATCTATACCGACCTTAATGTCGGCTGCTGTGATTCCTTGTTGTTCAATCTTGTTGTGGTATTGTTGACATGGAATATAAATATATATGTATGTAAGTATATGAGAAGAATAAGATATGCGCATACATAATATAGGAACAACAACAAAAATGCTGGAACACAAATCATTCGAAAACAAAAGA
This sequence comes from Musca vetustissima, assembly GCF_032173495.1. Taxonomy (NCBI): domain Eukaryota; kingdom Metazoa; phylum Arthropoda; class Insecta; order Diptera; family Muscidae; genus Musca; species Musca vetustissima. The sequence continues at coordinate 37 of NW_026886653.1, read as the reverse complement.
ATACAATTCTATGTAGAACACCAGCAGCAATATGCCC
>NW_026886652.1:0-8089 GCF_032173495.1 Musca vetustissima | reverse complement strand
GGAGTTATTAATATAAACCGCACGAAATAAATCTCTGAAAGTGGGCCAATCAAGAGGAATCGCGAGATTATGAATGTTATCTACATTTGGAGGATCTACGACAAAGCTTTGGCCTATGCTAGTATTCCCAATATTCAATATTGTGGAGCTAGATGCCTGTGTTCCCACATCACAAGAAGTGCGGGACGATGAGCTCAAATTATTAACGGAGGCATCGACTGACGGCTTTCCCGGAAGAATATTATCGGGATGCTCCGTTACTGAAACAACTGAATTGACAGTGGAAAACAAAAGACAAAAGATCAAATCAAATGAAATGTAAACGAAAAAGGTTTAAAATCTTTAAAACAGTCAAAAAATATTTCAAAAATAACGAATTTGTTGATAGAAAATACAAATTTTAATTTAATCTATCTAGCAATAAATAAATGGTTTGTTTCTAAAATTAATAAAGCTGAAATGAGATGATTGAATTACAATATAAAAGTGAAAACTTTTATGAAAGTTGAGCAAAACGAAAACAAACTACCAATTGTAGCAGACAATAAAACAAACAATGCTACCGATTGTAGCGTTTTTGCAATAAAAATGACAATAAAATGCGAAAAAATTATTAAAATTACAAAAAGAAATCAATAGGCAACTATATGCCAAATACACACCCTACACAATATAAAAGTACAAACGACCGATTGTAGGGCACTTTTAAAATTCAAACAGATATTAAAAATCAAACAAATAAATAATATGCAACTATATGCACAATAAAATGTATTTAAATCCAATAAATTGTAAAAATTAAAAATAAGCAACAATATGCTAAATATGCACACTACACAATAGAAAAGTCCAAGTGACCGATTATAGGGTGCGCTGGATTTTAAAATGTCCAAAATTATGTAAATATTATTCCCTGACACAAATATTATATTTACTATAAAATATAATATTATATGTCACTGTCCTAATATACCAGCCGGGGACTGTGTAATAATACAGTGGCCGGAGACCGTGCAATAAAACGGACACACCAGAAAAGGGAATTAGCGAAAATGCAGTATGTATGCTTACATGCGTGTGTGTATTTATTCGCATGCAAGCGACTGGCTGACCAACTAGCCAGAACAACAAAGCGACGATGCTGGAGTAGGTAGCCACGAATAGGCTGTAAACGTACGTATGTCACGCGCGTATATATGAAAATATTATTGTGTATTTTTGTAAACGAAAATATTCAAAGCAATATGATCGAGATGTAACAATAGAAAATAAGTTCTTCCACTAATTTTACAACAACAAATTATGGAATGTGAACGATAATTTCTCTACGAGTTTAGAGAAAAACAAAAAGTAACCAAATATAAAGAAGAAGAATTATTACTTTTTGTTTTGTTTTTAATATTCCCGTATGGTTGTCCGCGAATGGACTTTGACCGATCGTCAACAAAAGGGGGGAATCCGTGACGCGTTGTAATGACGGCCACACAAACAAACGAACACTTTGATATTATTATTTTTGCTCACTTTCACTATACGTACCAAGATAAATAGATTAAATTTAGGTGGACTGTATATAATTCCAATTCCAGCTGCAAAATCCGGCTCGAAGGACCAAATGTTAAGTCCGCACTATAGGGACTTGGGTGGTTGGCAGGTATAGTGCAATCGAAAGTCTCCCAATAGAGTCAGTGCGTCCAATACGCACTCGTGAGCAAAAATAAAAGATAATAAAAATAAAACACAATATGTTTTTAATAAAAGGTTTCGACCAATGCCGAGTATTTATTTATTGGTAACGATATTACCTTGATGTACAACTATATGTACGGTGGCTTACAATAAAGCCTTGGTGTTTCCAACAATATGTGTGGCCAGTTGAAAGATTACAACGAGAGTTCAAGTAATACGTAATAATAACAATGTTTGTTGACATATAGATGCCTTAGGTGGCGCAAACTCAAAAATGTAAACAAAGGCCGTTGAAATCTGTCAGTCTCATACTATTACAAGGATGTAATAAAGAGGAGTGAACAGATTTCAACGGCTATTGCCTTTCAAATCAAAGGCTAACTATTTAACTATTTTAAATAGCAATTCTTGCTTAAACAGAGGGTATATTAAGTTTGTTTTTCCGACTGAGAAAGGGTGCTGAAATTTAGCATAGAGTTTTCTATTGTCTGCAGGCAGGTCAGGTTCGATTATAGGCTATACCGGTCCAAGTTTAGCATTTCAACGAATTAGTTTTAATTTGGTACACTGGACAAATCCCTTTTAGGATTAGTCGTTTGGCTAGTTAGTATAATTGGCCCCAGGATTAACCCTTTTGAAATAGGAGAAAATCCGTTCAGATTTAGATATAGCTCCAAATATATATGTTCGTCCGATTTAATGTAAATGGTACACCAAAATCCCTGTATATCTCTCGATTTGCACGAAATTTGGTACAGCGTAATTAATTAGGTTTAGAATGATGTGTGTTCAGTTTCCTGAAAATCGGTTCAGATTTAGATGTAGCTCCCATATATATCTTCGTCCAATTTAATGTAAATTGTGCACCAATGTCCCTATATATCTTTCGATTTGCGTGAAATTTGGCACAGCTTAATGAATTAGGTCTAGAATGATGTGTGTTAAGTTTCCTGAAAATCGGTTCAGATTTAGATATAGCTCCCATATATATTTTCGTTCGATTTGCACGAAATTTGGCACAGCGTAATGATAGAGTTCTAGAATGATGCGTGTTAAGTTTTCTGAAAATCGGTTCAGATTTAGATATAGCTCCCATATATAATTTCGTACGATTTAATGTAAATGGTGCACCAATGTCCCTATATTATATGAATTAGGTCTAGAATGATGTATGTTAAGTTTCCTGAAATCGGTTCAGATTTAGATATAACTTCTATATCTGACCCAATGAAAAATTTAGTATCGGTTGCAGAATGAAATGTTTATGGATTCAATTTCATTTTACTGGTCCTTTAAAAATGCGACGTCTGTTAGGATTCATTTGTTGAATGTACCCAAAGTGGTGAAGGGTATCATATAGTCGGCCCGCTCCGACTTTACTACTTTCCTTACTGGTTTTTAGCATAATTTTTATCTTTTTGTGGGGGAGGTACCAGAAGAAGTGGACCGATATTTCACATCTTCGAATTTGATTTGGATGAGGCACAATGTGCCGCATCAAAGTGAATATACTCTTATTAGCCATAAAGCTGAGGGTATGAAAACGTGTCAAAACCCATAAAATACAGAATATTAGGGGTTAGCTTCATATGGTGGCTATACAAAAACGTTGTCCGAAATATCTTATTTTCAATACCAAATAGCCTAGGAGCAAAAACAATGTCGGAACAAAATTTCAAGACTCCAACTTAAATACTGGCTTTTAGCGTCCTGAAAGCTTCTATGTTCGTTTATATATTAAACTGAAACATCAAATAGTCTCCGTTCTTCGCAACGTACTATTACAACAACACACAACTACTCTAACACAAACAAAACTTGTAAATAGCAGATATATCTAAATAAATGTGAACAACAACTTCTGTTCGTTTGCCTGTCTGACTGTCAGAATTGAAGTACTTAATCTTTGCAAAGCATTTAAAAGGATTTAAAAAAATTTTACCAGCATGTAATTCTGTGTGACGACATCAACACCATACACACATACTTCTGTCACCGATTACTTAAAGCCCTATCGCTCACTCTTTCACACTCTCTCTTTATCTAACTGGTGACAGGGAATTGCTGTTAGAATATTTCTCGTTTAATGCCACGGTTGCTACGTGTGTGTAGAAGCGTGTTTTTATTCCTAAACGAACTAAAAAGTAACATTGTCAATTCAAATGGTTTATCACTTGAAAATGTATTTGCTTGTGGCAATATATATGTGTGTGACACGTATTTTCACATAGAACTAACATTCTATGTGTGTGTAGATTAACATTTGAATGCAGAATAGAATTCGATGCTGGGAATACAATATAATATCATGTTAAATATTTTATTGAGGCATTTTTCAACAAATCCTCTAAGTTTGATATGCATTATTTCAATGTATAGTGTAATGTTACCTGGAAATATTCGTATGCTGAAGTATGTGGCTGGATTTTGAATGAAATAAAATACATTTTCCATAATATTATAAATATTTTTCGTATAAATAAATACAATTTAAACCAGTAAGGAATGTAGTAAAGTCGGATGGGGCCGACTATATGAAACCCTTCACCACTCTGGTTATATTCAACAGATGAATCCTAACAGAAGTCGCATTTTTGAAGGACCATTATGGATGGACCATGAAATTGGATCCATAAACACGTCATTCTGCAAACTATATTAAGTTTTCATTGCTCAGTATAGAGTTGCTTCCTAAAATGAGACCAAATTATATAAATAAAATTAAAGCAAATATCAATCCGGGTGTCCGACTAGATAAACATGAGTAGTTTGGTTCACGATTTACTAAAAACCGGACGAAAAAAGCTATATCGAAATCTAAACCGATTCATCGAAATTTTTCACAGCTTAAGTTATACTAATTTCTGCATGTTTTGGGCATATCGGCCATATTCTTTGGTTCTTGGTGCATCATGTACTTAAAATCGGAAGAAAAAAAAAATATATATATATATATATAGGAGCTATATCTAAATCTAAACCGATTTCTACCTAATTCAGTACGCTGTGCCACATTTCGTGCTAATCGAAAAATATATATGGACTTTGGTACACCATTGACATTAAATCGGAGGAAAATATGTATGGGAGCTATATCTAAATCTGGACCGATTTTTGGGAAACTTAACACACATCATTCTATACTCAATTCATCACGCTATGCCAAATTTCGTGCAAATAGAAAAATATATAGGGACTTTGGTACACCATTTACATTAAATCGGCGAAAATATATATGTGAGCTATAACTAAATCTGTCCTGATTTTCAGGGAACTTAGCACATATCATTCTAGACTCAATTCATTACGCTATGCCAAACTTCGTCCAAATCGAAAGATATATAGGGACCTTGGTGGACCATTTACAATAGATCGGACGAAAATATGCATGGGAGCTATATATAAATCAGGACCTATTTTAAGGAAACTTAACATATATCATTCTTGACCTAATTCAGTACGTTTTGCCAAATTTCCTGTAAATCGAATGATATGTAGGGACTTTGGTACACCATTTACATTAAATCGGACGAAAATATATATGGGAGCTATATATAAATCAGGACCTATTTTCAGGAAACTTAGCATACATCATTCTTGACCTAATTCAGTACGTTTTGCCAAATTTCCTGTAAATCGAATGATATGTAGGGACTTTGGTACACCATTTACATTAAATCGGCGGAAATATATATGTGAGCTATAACTAAATCTGTCCTGATTTTCAGGGAACTTAGCACATATCATTCTAGACTCAATTCATTACGCTATGCCAAATTTCGTGCAAATCGAAAGATATATAGGGACTTTGGTGGACCATTTATAATAAATCGGACGAAAATATATATGGGAGCTATATATAAATCAGGACCTATTTTCAGGAAACTTAACATACATCATTCTTGACCTAATTCAGTACGTTTTGCCAAATTTCCTGTAAATCGAATGATATGTAGGGACTTTGGTACACAATTTACACAAAATCGGACGTAAATATATATGGGATCTATATCTAAATCTGTCCTGATTTTCAGGGAACTTAGCACATATCATTCTAGACTTAATTCATCACCCTATGCAAAATTTCGTGCAAATCGAAAGATATATAGGGACTTTGGTGAGCCATTTACATAAATATATAGGGGAGCTATATTTAAATCTGAACCGATTTTTCCCAATTTCAATGACAAATTTTCCCAATTTCCAAACAAATGAGCTGTGCCAAATTTCATCCAAATCGGATAATGAATGGGTCTTTGGTGCACCATTTACCATAAATCGTACGAAAATATATATGGGAGCTATATTTAAATCTGAACCGATTTTCCCAATTTCAATAGGGTTCGTCCTTAGGCCAAACAAATGAGCTGTGCCAAATTTCATCCAAATCGGATAGTAAATGCGACGTGTACTTTGTTTACAATTTAACATTAACAGATGGACGGACATGCATAAATCAACTCAGAAAGTTATTCTATGCATATTCTCAAAAGGAACCATGTGTCTATCTCGTTTCCTTTTGCCTGTTACAAACATATGCACAAAGACATAATACCCTGTACCACAGTGTGGTGAAGGGTATAAAAACAGCCTTATGGCTAATGAATGGTACATACACTTTGATACGGCAAAAATGTGCCTCGTAGAAATATTGGTTTTAGATTTCATGTTTCTTTGGGCCAAATCCGGACGGACGGACATTTGTAAATCGACTCCAAATAGTCTACTTTAGAGTCGATTTACAAAATGTCCGTCCGTCCGTCTTTCTGCCCTTCTGACCGTGTTGCGCACGATAACTCTCGAAGGGAGTAGCCGATTTCATACAAACTTTGCATATCGTAATATTTTTACCAAATTTGAAGATGGGGAATATCGGTCTACTCCTTCGGGTACCTCCCCCACAAAATGGTCAAAATTGTGCTAAAAATTAATTTTAAAATATCATGTGAACTAATTATCCAATTTTAACGAAACTTGTACAAATTATTATCTTTACCAAGTCTAGATCAAGTCCGAAGATATGACCCATTGGCCCACTCCTTCTCGATCTGGACGGCACAATTATAAGCCGAACATTAGAAATTTTCCATGGAGAAGGCGATCTGATTAAGTAATCTTAATGAAAAGTCAATATTTGTCTTATCAATTGAACTTAAACTTTTTGTATAATATAACAAAGGTTCGGAAAAAATGTCGCAGAGAAGATTTTGATATCTAATCGGTGAAGAGAGTGAAAATATCGCGAAATACTACCAAGGCTCGTAATGTAACTCCGTTGTGTAGGGCATCATATGATCGTCCTCGTCGGACTATACTGCTCCGCTCACTGGTTTTCTATTTTGGATTGTCAACATTTTGGCTCATGTTTCCGGATTGCCCTTATATGATTGTATTTTGGGAAGTTTGGGCTCGTTTTTTAATGGAATTGGCTGTAATTTGATTTTTAAACCCTCCACCTTAGTATGGAGGGTACATTAATTTTGTGTTTCCGTTTGTAACTCATCGAAATATTAATTTCCGTCCATATTCTAAGGCGATCTAGCCGTCCGTCTGTTGTAACCACGCTAACTTCATAGGCTTGTCCTTTGTCTACAGGCTACAGGTGAAGTTTGAAAATACTCTATATCGGTCCACGTTTAGACATAGCCCCCATATAAAGGTACAACCAATTTTCGGTATTTTGGGGTTCGCGTTTTCCAACCAAATTCAAAATTGAAAATTGTTACATTGGGTTCATAGGCATAGAAGGCATAGAACCTCATATAATGACAACTCCAAGTGTTCGGTAATTCCTACAATAATTCAATTGGTCCCGCCTAGGTATAGCCTCCAAGGACGTTCGCATACAACAAAATTATTTTATGCATTAAAAATTTTTAAACTGATCCCCACCCGCTGAAATAAAACCATGTGGACGTTGGGTATTGCCTCATATAGCTTTGACCTAAATAGCAGTATTTTGGGGTTTTCAAAATAGTTCCACATTTTGGGGTTTTCCCTAGAGTAATTCAAGTCAAGTTTGTTTCTGTATCATAGACGGTCCTTTAGGTTTGGTTGTCAAAAGTGCAATACAATAAATTACAATATGGAACCAAGTCGGTATTTTGAGAATTGTGAACGCGATTTCAACCGAATTGGTTGTAATTTGGCATTTTGTATTCTTATTGGGTGTAAAAATCTCACTACCGAAAATATCAATACGGATCTCCGTTTTGTCATAGCCCCTATCTATATACTATTAAATTTTTTGCGAATTTCAATCGTCTTTTTCTCACGTATTTTTCGGTATCATAAAATAAGTTTTCTCCTAGGAGCCCGCATTAGTTTTAGATATTTTGATAATCATCCCCATGGTGGAAGGTAGAAAACATTGTTTTTTCCATGTAAAAACCAGTGAGGA